>NC_069509.1:157150418-157357918 GCF_027579735.1 Bombina bombina
TGGTCCCATTCCAACCTGAATTACTTCATAAAGTGGTTCAGCTGGTTTTTAGCAAGATTTTGTGAATTAAAGTATTTACCACACTAACCCAAGTGCATTTTTAATGTGTTTGTGGAGCAATAATTGAAACAAATTTTCTTTTGTGACTTACACAGATCATACAATGTGTCAATTTGCTTAGTTCCCTTGTGTTTAAAAGATACCTAGGTAGGCATTTGGAGCACTACATCATAGGATATAGTGCTGCCATCTAGTGCTCTTGCAAATGGATAGCATTCTTGTAAAACTGCTGCCATCTAGTGCTCTTGCAAATGGATAGCATTCTTGTAAAACTGCTGCCATCTAGTGCTCTTGCAAATGGATAGCTTTCTTGTAAAACTGCTGCCATCTAGTGCTCTTGCAAATGGATAGCTTTCTTGTAAAACTGCTGCCATCTAGTGCTCTTGCAAATGGATAACATTCTTGTAAAACTGCTGCCATCTAGTGCTCTTGCAAATGGATAGCTTTCTTGTAAAACTGCTGCCATCTAGTGCTCTTGCAAATGGATAGCTTTCTTGTAAAACTGCTGCCATCTAGTGCTCTTGCAAATGGATAGCTTTCTTGTAAAACTGCTGCCATCTAGTGCTCTTGCAAATGGGTAACATTCTTGTAAAACTGCTGCCATCTAGTGCTCTTGCAAATGGATAACATTCTTGTATAACTGCTGCCATCTAGTGCTCTTGCAAATGGGTAACATTCTTGTAATACTGCTGCCATCTAGTGCTCTTGCAAATGGATAGCATTCTTGTAAAACTGCTGCCATCTAGTGCTTTTGCAAATGGGTAACATTCTTGTATAACTGCTGCCATCTAGTACTCTTGCAAATGGGTAACATTCTTGTAATACTGCTGCCATCTAGTGCTCTTGCAAATGGATAGCATTCTTGTAAAACTGCTGCCATCTAGTGCTTTTGCAAATGGATAACATTCTTGTAATACTGCTGCCATCTAGTGCTCTTGCAAATGGATAGCATTCTTGTAAAACTGCTGCCATCTAGTGCTTTTGCAAATGGGTAACATTCTTGTAAAACTGCTGCCATCTAGTGCTTTTGCAAATGGGTAACATTCTTGTATAACTGCTGCCATCTAGTGCTCTTGCAAATGGATAGCATTCTTGTAATACTGCTGCCATCTAGTGCTCTTGCAAATGGATAGCATTCTTGTAATACTGCTGCCATCTAGTGCTCTTGCAAATGGATAACATTCTTGTAATGCTGCTGCCATCTAGTGCTCTTACAAATGGATAGCATTCTTGTAATGCTGCTGCCATCTAGTGCTCTTACAAATGGATAGCATTCTTGTAAAACTGCTGCCATCTAGTGCTCTTGCAAATGGATAGCATTCTTGTAAAACTGCTGCCATCTAGTGCTCTTGCAAATGGATAGCATTCTTGTAAAACTGCTGCCATCTAGTGCTCTTGCAAATGGATAGCATTCTTGTAAAACTGCTGCCATCTAGTGCTCTTGCAAATGGATAGCATTCTTGTAAAACTGCTGCCATCTAGTGCTCTTGCAAATGGATAGCATTCTTGTAAAACTGCTGCCCTCTAGTGCTCTTGCTAATGTATAGCATTCTTGTAATACTGCTGCCATCTAGTGCTCTTGCAAATGGATAACATTCTTGTAAAACTGCTGCCCTCTAGTGCTCTTGCAAATGGATAACATTCTTGTAAAACTGCTGCCATCTAGTGCTCTTGCAAATGGATAACATTCTTGTAAAACTGCTGCCCTCTAGTGTTCTTGCAAATAGATAACATTCTTGTAAAACTGCTGCCATCTAGTGCTCTTGCAAATGGATAGCATTCTTGTAAAACTGCTGCCATCTAGTGCTCTTGCAAATGGATAGCATTCTTGTAAAACTGCTGCCCTCTAGTGCTCTTGCTAATGTATAGCATTCTTGTAATACTGCTGCCATCTAGTGCTCTTGCAAATGGATAACATTCTTGTAAAACTGCTGCCCTCTAGTGCTCTTGCAAATGGATAACATTCTTGTAAAACTGCTGCCATCTAGTGCTCTTGCAAATGGATAACATTCTTGTAAAACTGCTGCCCTCTAGTGTTCTTGCAAATAGATAACATTCTTGTAAAACTGCTGCCATCTAGTGCTCTTGCAAATGGATAACATTCTTGTAAAACTGCTGCCCTCTAGTGTTCTTGCAAATGGATAACATTCTTGTAAAACTGCTGCCATCTAGTGCTCTTGCAAATGGATAGCATTCTTGTAAAACTGCTGCCATCTAGTGCTCTTGCTAATGTATAGCATTCTTGTAAAACTGCTGCCATATATTGCTAAATAAATGGGATGGCTCCTAAGCATATGTCCCTGCTTTCCAAAAAAGATACCAAGAGAATGAAGGGAAAATAGATAATAGAAATAAATTAGAAAGTTGTTTAAATTGCAAATTTGGGGTTTCATATATACTTTGAAATCTAAAAATGGGAAGTCATGTAAAGGAATTTATAGGATTCTTTAAATGGGTTTCAATAGATGGTCACAAACTTGCTGCTAAGCTTGAACCTATCATGATTTTTAGTGTCGGTTTCCTATAAAAAAAAAATATTTGTTCTTCTCAGTCATTGGCAAGTATGAATGAAACACTGGATACAATCAGATTCATCTGGACAGTCTCATACATAATGTCTCTTGCAGGTTATAGTGTCCGACGCAATGGAAAATTCTCTGATTTTTGTAAATAATAATGTCCTCTTAGATTCCCTTTTAACTTAAAGGGACAGTCTACACCAGAATTGTTCTTGTTTTAAAAGATAAATAATCCCTTTATTACCAATTCCCCAGTTTTGCATAACCAACACAGTTATACTAATATACTTTTAACCTCTCTGATTATCTTGTATCTAAGCCTCTGCAAACTGCCCCTTTATTTTAGTTCTTTTGACAGACTTGCAGTCTAGCCAATCAGTGCCTGCTCCCAGATAACTTCACGTGCACGAGCACAGTGTTATCTATATGAAATACGTGAACTAACACCCTCTAGTGGTGAAAAACTGTTAAAATGCTTTCTGAAAAGAGGTGGCCTTCAAGGTCTAAGAAATTAGCATATGAACCTCCTACGTTAACCTTTCAACTAAGAATGCCAAGAGAACAAAGCAAAATTGGTGATAAAAGTAAATGGGGAAATTGTTTAAAATTACATACTCTATCTGAATCATGAAAGTTTATTTTGGCCTAGACTGTCCCCTTAATAAACATACAAATAAAATTAAACAACAAAAGCTAACATAACAATGTAGTATAACAGTTTTTGTATCATGTAGTTGTGATTTTCTTGAGTTAATTGAGATGTATATCCAAATATTTAGTGTAAGACATTAAAGACCTTATCTGGTGGCTACCTACATCAGGTTTTTAAGCTTCATTAGTCAAAATTCAATAACCACTCTCCTCTCAGTCTAGCATTAAGTAAAAATTCTGTTCCTATTATCAATTTTTATTTTAATCAATGTTTCCCTAAAACATAGACATCACCTATTTAGCAACATCTTGCAATATTATTGCTGCTTACTGCTTTATTAGAATATATATATGACATCTGTTCAAATTCTTAATTGATGTATTTTTTATTTATTTATAGCATAAAAGGTGTATGGTGCAGAATAGACAGTATCGCTGCTTTGTGGAAACAATATTCACTCTAGTACTGGGATACTCCTAAACCATACCATTGCAATACTAGGGTAGATTTCTGTCCCCTGAAGACGTAGCAATCTTGATATGAATTATATATGCAGATATTTCTAAATACTGTCCATTGTGTTATACATAATGTTCTAATACGCTTAAAGGGACAGTCTACTTCAGAATTTTAATTGTTTAAAAAGATAGATAATCCATTAGTAACCGTTCCCCAGTTTTGCATAACACTTATATTAATATACTTTATACTGCTGTACATTACCTTGTATCTAAGCCTCTGCAGACTGCCCCCTTATTTCAGTTTTTTTTTACAGACTTACATTTGAGAAAGTTAGTGCTGACTCTCAAATAACTCCACAGGAGTGAGCACAATGTTTATCTATATGTCATACATGAGCTAGGGTGGTCTAGTTGGGGAAACTGCCAAAATGCACTGAGATAAGAGGTGGCCTTAAATGGCTTAGAAATTAGCATATGAGTTTAGCTTTCAACAAAACACAAGAGGAGAAAGCTACTTTTGATGATAAAAGTAAATTGCATGCCCTATTTGAATCATGCAATTTTAATTTTGACTTCACTGTCCTTTTAATATTTAAATGTGAAATTTTGAAGTTGCTGTAACAAAAACTAGCAGTGAAGAAAATACCCATATCTATGAGTATACATTGCAAAAAGTTAATGGCTGTCTTTCTACATTTATTATCCGTTCTTCTATTAATCCTTCAAAATTCTCTTCTATTTATTGTAAGAGTCCATGAGAACATTCATAACCTAAGGGAAATACTATTCCTGGCCACCAGGAGGAGACAAGACACCACAAACAAAACTATAAATATACTTCCCCTACACTCTAGTAGTTCTCTGCCTCGTATCATGGAGCTAGGCAGAAAGTGGTGCTTTGTAAAGAAGAAATGTAGTTTAACATGGATTGGCTCAGGAGAGCCAGGGATCATATATCTATATGAATCTCAATCGAGTATTGAGGTACAGTGCTGGGTGACCTCCACTAATATTGTCACCCTTGGTAAATATGAGCAAAGAACACTGAAAAATTGTCTTTGTTTAACCTTTTGATATTTTCTTCAAAGAGTACACAAAAATACTCTGCTTTCATGGATATCAACATAACAGGTTTATCCCTAAAACCAAAAATCTTTGTTAAATATGTTTGCCACGATTATTGCCACCCTTTTGTCAATACTTGGTGCTACCTCCTTTTGCCAAGATAACAGCTCTGAGTCTTCTATAATGCCTGATGAGGTTGGATAATACATAGCAAGGGATCTGAGACCATTCCTCCATACAGAATCTCTCCAGATCCTTCAAATTTTAAGGTTGACACTGGTGATCTCTCCTCTTCAGTTCACCCCACAGGTTTTCTATGGGGTTCAAGTCAGGGGACTGGTATGGCCAACCATGTTTGTGTTGATTTTGATGTATGTTTTGGATCATTGTCCTGCTTGAAGATCCAACCACAGCCCATTTAAGCTTTCTGGCAGAGTCAGTCAGTTGTTTATGTAATATCTGTTGAGTTCATGATGCCCTGTATCCTAACAAAATGTCCAGGGCCTTTGGCAGAAAAACATCCCCAAAACATTAAAGAACCACCACCATATTTAACTGTGGGCATAAGGTACTTTTCCATATGGCTACCTCTCTCGATGTGCCAAACCCATCTCTGGTGTTTATTGCCAAAAAAAATCTCTCTTTCTTTCTTAAGACACGGTGAGTCCATGGAATAATCAATTATTGTTGGGAATATCACTCCCCAGCAGGAGGAGGCAAAGAGCACCACAGCAAAGCTGTTAAGTATCACTTCCCCTCCCACAATCCACAGTCATTCTCTTTGCCTTCAGTGCAAGGAGGAGGTGAAGTTTTGGTGTCTGAAGAAGATATATTTCACTTCAATCAAGATTTTATTATTTTGAAAGCCAGAACAGGCTTGTTCTGATCTTTCCTCTCAAGATTGGGTCTAGCTGTACTCCAAGTTGGTCTCTTCAGTAGGGCAGTGGTGGCTTTAAAGCAGTTAGGAACTTGTAAGTTGGGCCTTGCTGCATTTTCCTAACATATTTGCTGCCCTAGTATAGAAAGCCAGAGTAGGTTCACTCTGTTCTCTCTTTTTGCTACATGTCTATGGGAGGAGTGGCATCCTCTCACACTGTATAACCTGTCCTCCTGCCGGATGGCTAGATGCAGATAAGTGCTGGGTCTTCTCTGTTATGGGGGACATGCACTTTTAAAAGATTTATGCTGCATTATATCTGGGACATATATATCCTGGGGTAGGATATTCTTGGCAGGACGCAGGCACTCAGTGTGACTAAGAGAGACTAGGGGTTAATACTTTATGGGTAAAGTATTCCATGAATATGTTATGGCTCATGTGAAGGATCTTTAGGGTTAATTGATCCCTCTTTTTATACATTTTATTCTTTGTGGATGTTATGGTCACTTGGATGAGGTGTACGTTCTTTTCTTTACCCCTAGAAGGGTAACAGTAATTTGCTCCAATGAGAGGTTTCTGATAGTTTTATGTGCGCTCCGTTTTGTTTTGATTTTTATTGCAGTAGAGCGGCACGATTGTTTGTATATCTATTAGAGGGGTGCTGTCAGACAAAGATTGAGGCGCAGATGTTTTACTTTAACAGTTTTGGCTGATAGAATATGGCGCACAGCTAGCTTTACATGCGCGCCTCATTTCTGTGTAGTGCCTTGGTTCCTGCCGCCTCTTCATTACGGGGAAGCAACATTTTCGTCTCTTTGGTGACTTCCTACTGCGTCAGAAGCATGTTATCGTTAGTGCTTGTGAGACTTTGCTTTACAATATCTACGGATTATAAGTGCCCGGCTGAGACAATCCAAGTTGGGAAACCTGGACTTTTAGAAGTGAGGGGAACTACTCTGGGACGCTACAGTAGATACCAAAACAGAGCCTTAAGAATCATTGATTTTCCATATGTTGTTATCATACCTCATAATTGTTTGAGGTTTGAAGATGTATGTTCATTTGTCTTGTGTTCAAATAAAATTGGTCTTTTTTTTAATATATACTACGCGTAGAGGAGTGTGCACCCTTGTACTCCCTTCTTGTTTTTTCTTCTAAGGAGCTGGGTTTTTCTAGACTTACGAGAAGCGTTAGAGAAGCCATTATTAAGCTCCTTATTAATACCGTGTTCTTGCAGACACTGTCTTGAAATTCCTGGTTTTTTTTTTCATGTTTTGTCTTACACTCATAGTTACAGTGACCATTAGACGGCGCTTAGCTATTTAGTTATGTAATAAATAGCGCTGCCATCTCTACACATATTCCCTAGGGAAGTGGTTATATTTAAAGTGATTCCACTGATCTTTGTTGGTAATTTTTTTATTGTTTGAAAGCCTAAGACCTGAGTCATATTGTTCATATTTCTGGAGATTCAAGAAATGTAGTGTATCTCATACCTCTTCTGTCAGGTATCTAATATTCCTAAATGCCAGAACATGGTTGTCCTTGGGTTGATTTATAGGCTGGTTATGCCCTGTGGCACTTTTTTGTTTAATGTATACAATTTCGTGCTGCATAACTAATTGTTTATCTTTGAGCCACTGTCTCTTAGTATGATGCAGTTTAGGCAATGCCACAGTTGTCTCCTTTTTCGTCCCAAGCCTCATTGGCATCACAGTGCCCTGTAGTTCCATTCTATCTCCTGGAGGAGTTATTTGCCTGCAGACTTTGCTGCCCCAATATCTTCTGCAGTATCTGTGGCATTATCTGCTTTTTCTATGCTATGGAAAATGGCATGAGGAACATTAGAGATTCAGATGGTGCGATTTCTGCTCTGTTTTCTGCTACTCAGGTTGCCTTCCTCATAGGTCTGATGAGAATACGTTGGTAGCATCTGAGGGTGAAACCTCAGACTTGGACAAGTATAATTCCTTCATCTGATGCTGAAGTGATATCCTTCAAACTTATACCTGATCACCTCGTGTGTTGTTATATGAGGTTTTGGCTACTCCGGACGACTTTGATATCTTGTCGTTGTCAATCCTAAGATATCTAGTAAATTAAAATTTGATGGGATTCCTTTTTTGGAAGTTTTTCCTGTTCCAGACCGTGCTAGGGGATTGTTTTCACAGGAATGGGAGTAGTCGGGGATTCCTTCACTTCTCCTTTCTTTACCAAGATGGTTTCCTGTCGCTGTCCCCATTACATATCTTGGCGTACGGTGCCTACAGTAGAAGGTGCTTTTCTACTCTGGCTATAAGAGCCTTCGATCCCTATAGCGGATAGCTGCTATTTTAAGGATCAATGGACAAGCCTGAAAGCTTCTATTGCAGTTTGTATGACCACTGGATTAAGTGCGGCATCCTTTGGGTGCAGCGCCCTGTCTGATACCAACTTGATAGTGACTTCCTTAGAGGAGTTTTGAGGCAGAATATGTCTCTTAAGCTAGCTAATTCTTCCTTCGGTTGATTCCATGCAAGTAATTTGACTGGGAGCCAAGATGCTTGGCTTCGCTGTGCTAGCCCTCTGTGAGTTGTGGATTATGTCTTGAATGGATTTTCTCCAAGACAAAGCTTTTGACACTCCTTACAAGGGTGAGAACTTGTTTAGTCCTAGTCTGACAGAAATGTTTCTGAAAAGGGTTTTTCTACATAGAACTTATGAATGTCAGAGTTAAGTCCTGCTGTTGAGTTTAATTCAGCATGAGGGCTTGCCCTGATCAAGGACTTGTGGGGGGCTCAATTTTGCTTTTTCCTTAAAGCATGATTACGAGATGTCCCAGTTAGTCTGTGGTTTTTGCATCTCAGTAGTTATTTTTGATACTTTCCTTTTTGAGGCAGGTTCCACCTCTCATGTTATCTGCAGTCAGATTAGAGAGAGGCAGTTTTGACTTGCGTTTGGACTAAAGTGTCTCTGCAAGTTTTTCTCAGGGTACCGACCTCTGACTTGGAAATCTTTAGTTTTCTCTTTTCCCTGGTCTAGGAGGGTCAGTTCCTTTCTTCCATAGACCTAGAGGGTGCCTATCTTCAAGTTCTTGAGAATTGATTTTCGTGGCCTTGATATGATTCCTTGATTTTGTATCCCTCTGGGCAGTGATCAGTTCTTTTGGGAATTACAGGGGTGCCCTTTCTGGAGAAATTTTGTTTTTTGGGTGCCTTAAGGTTAATAGACAAACTCTCATTTGGAGATTTTGTTGTCTTTTCCATATTTCACGGGAATAGTGTTTCTGGCAATAGTTTTTAGGACCATAATATTCCCTGTCTTTGATTTTGTTTCTGACACAGATATTAGAAAAATCAAACATTCTCTCCTCTTACCTTCTTTGAGTTCAATGTTTTGCCCTCCCTAGCCCCACGCATGGAGGTAATTGGTCATCTCTATGGACATGTTTACCTTGTTCGGTCCCATTGAGAGTTCTGCATTTGTGCATGCTCAACAATGGAACGGGGATCATGTGGATCTACTTGGGGATAGAGCTAGATCAGTCTGCAAGGGATTCTCTTCCGTGGTGGTTGTCTTGGGAACATCTGTCTCAGGGCACATGTTTTCGGAGACCTTCCTGGGAGATTTTGACCTCGGACTCCAGCCTGCTGGGCTGGGGTGCCATCTAGGACTTGTTAAAGGTGCAGGGACCTTGGACTCGGGTAGAGTCTGCTCTCCTCTTCAACATCGGGAGTCAAGAGCGATTTTCAATGCTGTGAGTGATGGCTTGGCCTCAGTTGTCCTTAGCCAGTTTTTCAGGGTCCAGTCGGAATTCTTAAGCTCAGTGCCTTAGATCATCCAACAGGGAGGAACTCTAAGTTCCTGTGCCATGAATAGGTGGCTCTGATTTATTAGTGGGTGAAAGCTCACAATTGCTGTCTCTCTTCCATTCTCTTGCCAGGAGTGGACTACAGGGAAGCGGATTTTCTGAGCAGACAGACTTTTCTTCCCGGGGAGTAGGAACTTCCTCAGAGGTGTTCAACGGGAACCTGTGGATGACAGATGGAAGAGGCGCCTCATGGGACAAGTATCGTTTAAGGCAGCAAAGGGACACACATAAGCAGCGGACCCCCCACACAGAGTGTTACTCACAAGAGCGGCGGTACAAACGTGTACCCAGACAGGCAGGACGGAACCAAAAGTCGCCCGTCAGACAGGCGTAAGCTCGGTACGCTAGGCAAACGTCACTCAGCAAGCAGCGTCAGAGTAAACCCAGCAGGGGAACCAATAGAGTCGAAGGGAACTCGACACAGCGAACCTCCAAAGGGGATCAGGAACGTACCAAATTGCTCCAGCGGCAATAGTAATAGAGAACAGGCAGGTGTGATGTACTCAAGGATACATTTATTGAGTACAAACAGATAAAAACAAGCGTACAGCAACGCGTTTCTCAACAAATAGTCGTTCATCATAGCGGGGATAGGCAGCTTAACTGACAACGTGTCTTCATACGTTGATCATTTTCTACAGAAATATGTCCGGGGTCTTGAATCCTATATTCAAGACTCCACAGACCTCCTCAAGAAATTAGAGGGATTGAATATCACACCCGACCTGGTGTGGATCACCTGTGATGTTCAGGCTTTGTACTCAAATATTGCACACAATTTGGGTATGGAGGCAGTGTCTGAATTTTTGGACCAAGATTTTTATCTTTCTACCAACCAGAAAGAGTTCATTTTACAACTCATTTCTTTCATCCTGGAGCACAATTATTTTGTGTTCCAGGATGAATTTTTTCTTCAAACCAAAGGTACTGCCATGGGTACCAGGTTCGCCCCTAGTTACGCGAATTTGTTTATGGGTCATTTTGAAAAGCGTTATATATATGACTCTCACTATGGGGCGAGCCTGGTATTCTATGGCAGATACATTGACGATCTGATATTTATATGGAGGGGCAATGAGGACTCAGCCACTTCTTTTGTGGATTATTTGAATTCAAACGACAGGGGTTTGACCTTCACGAGTTCAATTAACACTAAATCAATTGTTTACTTGGACCTGCACTTGAGCTTTAATGAAGGCAAGGTGACCAGTACAACCTATTTCAAGACGGTTGACTGTAATAGCTATCTGGATTTCAAAAGTTGTCATTTTCATGCCTGGAAACAGAACGTACCATATGGTCAGTTCAAACGTATTCGCCGCAATTGCAGCACGTTATCTGACTATGATTCCCAAAGTCAGGTCTTGAGGGAACGTTTTCTGGAAAAGAACTATCCACTTAGTATTATAGACAAAGGTTACAGAAGGGCTAGATTAGATGATAGGAATGGTTATTTTATCAACTCCAATAAACATTTGGGACAAGTAACTAATAACTATAATGAAAATCCTCTTTTCATCACGCAATTTAATTCTAATCATGTATTGATTAGAAAGGTGCTGGCCAAACATTGGGACATTCTAACTAAGGATCCCATTTTGGGTAAGTCGATAGGTACCAAACCAAAAGTGGTTTACAGGAGAGCTCCTACTCTAAAGACCCTGCTTGCTCCCAGCAAGATAGTTAAACATAAGAGACAACCAGCCCTCATAACACCGAAGTCTATTGCACCAAAGTTTGGTGCTTTTAGATGTAGAGCGAGCAGATGCAAGATGTGTCAGTCGATTGACACCAAACAAAAAACCTTTCGATCTACTATCACTAATAGATCTTATTCGATCATTGGACATATCTCTTGTGCTTCAACCTATGTTGTATATTTACTCACCTGCTTGTGTGGCATCCAATATGTGGGCAGAACCTGTAGGCGGTTCAGCATAAGGTGGTCTGAACATAAACGTAATATGAGGAAGAATTACAAGTACCATAGTGTCTCTAGACACTGCAACATTATGCACAATGGTGATACTAATTGCTTCTCCGTGACCCCTTTAGAACATATACCTAAATCTTATATCTATAATAGGTATTTTAGATTAAGACAAAGAGAAACGTATTGGATCCACGTTTTGAAATGCATGCATCCTGATGGGTTAAATTTGTGTATTGACCTAGCAGCCTTCCACTAATTTGGGCCAAGCACTAGAGCTGTATCCAGTCATTCTATCCATATCTTTTATTCTATATTTTATATTTTTCTATATTTACATCTGAGTATTTAGTATAGTCAATGACTAAGATTAATACTGGTTGATTTATTTTTCTCTGGTGCTTATAGTCAAAATTAGGGTCATCCGTTAGAGTTGTTTCCAGTCACTCTACCCATATCCTTATTAGCACAACATCCATCAATTAGGGCCATCCGTTAGAGTTGTTTCCAGTCACTCAACCCATATCCTTTACTTTCTAATTTTACAATTACATTCGAGCACCTTGTATAGTCAGCGACTAAGATTAATATTGTAATTTATTATTTTATTTGGAGCTTTTAGTAATTAGTAGTAGGATTTTATAGGACCCCCTGATATCCATATTTAGGACTTTGACATGGTCTTTTTCGCTGGTCCTCTTAGTCTTACCCTCTTATTATCCAAGGATTGCCCTTCCCCCCCCCCCCCCTCTTCATAAACACTTCTCTTATTCTTTATTTATTATTTTTTAAATCATTACTCAGCCCCTTTTTTGTTAAACTGGACCATTATTTTTTTCTCTGGTCTGAATTTTTTAATGATACTGGGTTTTCATGATACATTATTATATTTTATTAAACTATGATCTTAATTTGTGAGCGTTTTAATTCTCCACATGTTGTACATTGTTACAGTAATATTTATTATATGTATGATTTGAATGTGTATATTCTCTGTAAGGACAGATCAATTACGAACATATAATTCAGAATGTATGAAATATTTGTGTATGTTATTTGTAGTTGGTAGTCCATCCTTAGCTCCGGCTCCTGAGACACCTCCCACTCGATTCACATCCTATCATCAGTCATTCCCACCTGGAGGTGTGTCGGTAGTAGGAGTTCTGTGATTGACACAGGTGTGTTATAAATAGAGCAGGTATTTCCATGTATTAGTATCAGCCTGATGAAACGACTATTTGTTGAGAAACGCGTTGCTGTACGCTTGTTTTTATCTGTTTGTACTCAATAAATGTATCCTTGAGTACATCACACCTGCCTGTTCTCTATTACTATTGCCGCTGGAGCAATTTGGTACGTTCCTGATCCCCTTTGGAGGTTCGCTGTGTCGAGTTCCCTTCGACTCTATTGGTTCCCCTGCTGGGTTTACTCTGACGCTGCTTGCTGAGTGACGTTTGCCTAGCGTACCGAGCTTACGCCTGTCTGACGGGCGACTTTTGGTTCCGTCCTGCCTGTCTGGGTACACGTTTGTACCGCCGCTCTTGTGAGTAACACTCTGTGTGGGGGGTCCGCTGCTTATGTGTGTCCCTTTGCTGCCTTAAACGATACTTGTCCCATGAGGCGCCTCTTCCATCTGTCATCCACAGGTTCCCGTTGTCCACTCACCATTTCTGAGAGAGCTGCCTGGATTGCTGTTTGCCGAATCCGCCATCTGCCACATGCTGTGATCATTTGCGCACTTCTATAGAGACTCTGTGTGCTATCTCGGTTCTCTTTAATCTATCAGAGGTGTTCACCAGCTTAAACCTCAAATAGAGGGTGCCGGAGTGAGATCTAATGGCGTCTTGTCAGAAGGCCGGACTTTCTAGGTACGGTTCTAGTTCAAGAGGTCCTCAGGCTGCTCTGATAGATGCTCTGGTGGTTCCTTGGGATTTCAGGCTAGCATACATGTTTTCTCTGTTTGCTCTCCTTCCACGAGTCATTGCTCGTATCAAACAGGAGAGAGTGTTGATGTTTCTATTAGCACCTGCATGACCCCACAGGATCTGGTATGCAGTCTTGGTGGAGATGTCCTCTCTCTCCCACCAGGTAACTGCTTCTAAGGGAGTACCTTCTGATCAGGGTCTTTTCCTTCTTCTAAATCTTGTTTTCTGATGCTGACTGCTTGGAGATTGAACATTTAGTGCTGTCTAAACGTGGTTTTTGTGAGTTGGCCATAGTGGCCATGATTCAGTCTCGCAAGCCTTTTTCTAGAAAGCATTTCCATAAGATATGACATAAATATCTTTATTGGTGTGAATCCAAGGGCTTCTCTGGGAGTAAGGTCAGGATTCCTAGGATTTTGTCTTTTCTTCAGGAAGGTCTGGAGAAGGGTTGTCAGTCAGTATCCTGAGGGGTCTGATTTCTGCATTATCCCTTTGTCAGGCCTTAGTCAGAATCAGGCCTGTGTTTGTCTGTTGCTCCACCTTGGAGCCTTAACCTTGTTCTTAAAGTTTTGCAACAGGCTCCATTTGAGCCGATGCATTCCATAGATATTAAGATATTATCTTGGAAGGTTTTGTTTCTTACTGCTATCTCTTCTGCTCGGAGGGTTTCTGAACTCTCAGCTTTGCAGTGTGATTCTCCTTATCTCATTTTTCATGCTGATAAGGCAGTTCTTCGTACCAAGTTTGGTTTTCTTCCTAAGGTTGTTTCGGACAGAAATATTGTCCTAATCCTTCTTCTCATAAGGAACGTTTGTTACACAACCTTGAGGTTGTGCAGGCTCTTAAATTTTATTTGCAGATGACTAAGGATTTTCGCAAGTCTTTAGCATTGTTTGTGTGTTTTTCTGGGAAACGCAAGGGTCAGAAAGCTACTGACACTTCTCTTTCTCTTTGGTTCAGAAGCATTATGCGTTTGGCATATTAGACTGCTGGATAGCAGCCCCCTGAGAGAATCACAGCTCATTCCACTAGGGATGTTTCTTCTTCTTGGCCCTTCAAGAATGAGGCCTCTGTAGAACAGATTTGCAAGGCTGCGACATGGTCTTCTTTGCTCTCTTTTTCTAAATTTTATAAAGTCGATACTTTTGCCTCGGCTGAGGTTTCTTTTGGGAGAAAGGTGTTTAAAGTGGTGGTGCCTTCTGTTTAGGTTCCCTGTCTTGTCCCTCCCTAATCATCTGTGTCCTCTAGCTTGGGTATTGATTCAAACAGTAATTGATGATTCCATGGACTCACTGTGTCTTAAGAATGAAAACAAAATTTATGCTTACCTGATAAATTTATATCTAGACACAGTGAGTCCACGGCCCACCCCTTTTTTCAGACAGTTTTATTTGTCTGAACCTCAGGCACCTCTACACCTTGTGTTATTTCCTTTCTCTCCTTTTCCTTCGCTCAAATGACTGGAGATTGTGGAAAGGGAAGTGATACTTAACAGCTTTGCTGTGGTGCTCTTTGCCTTGAATTGATGATTCCGTGGACTCACTGTGTCTAGAAATAAATACATTTATCAGGTAAGCATAAATGTTGTTTTTCATTTTATCTAACTGTAGCACCCAATCCCATTTGAAGTTCCAGTAGTGTCTTGCAAACTGAAGACTTTTGAGTTTGTTTTTGGATGAGAGTAGAGGCTTGGGGTGATGTAGGGGACGTCAGATTGTAGTTTTGGAGACTTTCTGACACTAACTTCTGTAATTCTCTAGCTGTGATCCTTGGAGATATTTTAGACACTCGAACCATCCACTTCACAGTGTGTTAAAAGTTAGACAATATAAACACAGGTCCTCTTCCATGTTCATTCATAACATTTCCAGTTGATTGGAACTTATTAATTATTGCCCTGATGGTGGAAATGCTTTTGCTATTTTCTTATAGCCACTTCACATTTTGTGAAGCTCAACAACCTTTTGCCGCACATCACAGCTATATTCCTTGGCTCACACATTGTGATGAATGACTAAGGGAATTTGACCTCATATTTATACCCCTGTGAAACAGGAAGTCATGGTTGAGCAATTTCCTGTTCCTAGTCACCCAGGTGTACTAAAAATGTAAACTATCAATAGGAATATATTTCAAATATATTTTTCTCATATGAATTCATAGGGGAGCCAATAATTGTGCCACACATAAATTTAACAACGATTTTTTGGGGGATAAACCTGTGTTTGAAATTGTTTCTTATCCATGAGAGCAGAGCATTTTTGTGTATTTTTTTTTAGAAAAATCAAAAGGTTAAACAATAAAGAAACCTTTTCACAGCCTTCTTTGCTCATATTTACCAAAGGTACTAATAATTAGTGGAGGGCACTGTATATAATAATGGTAGACGCTGGGTCTCCCATGCGTCTTTCCAGTCTAACTTACATCCCTTGTCTGATAATGTGGTGTGTTTCACACTTAATTACAGACTCATGATAGATAGGTTGTCCCCTCATTCATGGCAACTTGTCTAATAAAGAGGTGGTGTAGGTCTTGCCCCTGCGCTAGGTTGTGTGTTCTATACACATTCCTATCTCTTTTATCTGGTATTAGCTTACCATACATAAACCGGAGTGGACATGGAGAGTCTGGAGGAATCTTCCACATTAGATTACATTGTAATTGTAAATGCATGCTCTGTAAATTAACCTCTGTGACCCCTCCGGCGCAACTCTGCAATTGCTGCCTAACATATGCCCTTACGTCTCAGATAATTCCTCTAGGCTTCCATCTAAGGAATCCTTAAATGAACACTAAACACAAGTTTCTTATTTCATGATTCAGATAGAGCATGCCATTTTAAGCAACTTTATAATTTACTCCTATTATCAATTTTTCTTCGTTCTCTTGCTATCTTTATTTTAAAAGCAGGAATGTAAATCTTAGCAGCCAGCCCATTTTAGGTTCAGCACCATGGATACTGCTTTCTTATTGAAGGCTTACATTTACCCACCAATAAGCAAGCATAACCCAGGTTCTCAACCAAAAATGGGCCGGCTCCTATGGATTACATTCCTGCTTTTTAAATAAAGATAACAAGAGAACGAAGAAAATTTGATAATAGGAGTAAATTAGAAAGTTGCTTAATATTGCATGCTCTGTCTGAATCATGAAATAAGAAACTTGTGTTTAGTGTTCATTTAAGGATTCCTTAGATGGAAGCCTAGAGGAATTATCTGAGTACTGTTTCTCCAGTCGGGTGCTGTCAGGGTTTTTTCCCTGTTATGTTTGCCATGTGCTGCTGGCAGCCATTTTACTCGCCTCTCTTGCTGACTATGGTGCATTGTGGGGGATGCTGCTCATTTCCTGCACTTCCTTTTATGGCCAGGCTGGTGTGCATCATCTGTGTGAGACAGGATGCAGTCTCAGAATTGTGATGTCATCACTTATTATTTAAAGGGCCTCTGTTCAGTATGCTTTGCCTTTGCATTGTCTCAGACCTGTTTGTGAGAGTTCCTGTGTATTACCTGGCTGTCTGATGTCCTTCCTGGTTCCTGACTCTGCTGTTTTCCTTGTTCCTGATTCCGGCTCGTCTTACTATTCGCTTTGGCTCCTGACTCGGCTCGTCTGACAACCAGCTCTGGTTTTGACTCCTGGCTTGTTATTTGACTTGTGGACTTTTTATTATTTTTTTGTTATTAATAAAGATGTGATTATTTTTGCACTTCTCGTCTCAGTCTGATTCCTGGCACCCTGACAGGTGCCCTGTTTAAACCAGCAGCGGAAATAGCTGCAGTCACTAAGGTCGTCAGGATCTGGTGTAAATCCTTAGCGGATCTGATTACTGTAGAAGCTCCCCTGGAGGAGATACAAGATCATATACATTTCCTAGCACTGGCAAATGCTTTCATCAGGAATGCCATCCTACAAAAGTATTTACATCCACGCTAAGAACTCTAGTCTTGCGGTTCTAGCTAGGTGGCCTTGTGGCTTGCATTGTGGTCAGCGGATAATGTACCTAAGTCTAGTCTTGTATTCTTAATCTTCAAGGGCAAGTTCTTATTTGGTTTGGGCTTGGACTCCCCCATAGATGTGGTCTTGGGTGAAGAGGGAGAACTCCTATATCAGGATAAGAAATCTAGGTTTAGAAAGAGGAGTGCAGACGTGCCTATGATGTCCCCTAGGGCAATCTGGAAGCCTCTTAGGGGTGGAATAAAACTAGGCGGTACAAGAAGTCGCCCCAGAACAACAAGTCACCATGATGGGATCACCCCCAACCTGGGACCAGCTCATGTGGGGGGGCATACTTCCCTTGTTTCAGAAGGAATGGCATCAGTCCATACAGGATCCCTGGGTACTGGACAGAATTTGTCAGGGATACAGAATCCATTTTTGATCATGTCCTCCAAGGGATCATTTTATGCTGTAAAGGTTCTCAGAAAACCCTGTAAAGAGTGCGGCTCTTCTTAGCTGCAAGGACGACATCATTGCTATGGGAGTAGTAGTTCCATTTTCCCCAACAGAGAAGGGGAAGGGGTTCTACTTTTCTTTTTGGTCCCCAAGAAGGAGGGCAAATTCTGTTAAAGGATCTCAACAGATTCGTAAATGTTCTTACCTTTAAGATGGTCCATTCTTCTCCTGGTGCAGGAGGGCCAATTCATGTCCACAATAGACTTAAGACACGTTCTTTCTCATTGTGATCCACAAAAATCATTACTGTTTCCTACGGTTCACCTTCCTAGACAAACACTACCAGTTTGTTGTGCTTCCAGTTAGACTGGCTATGGCACCCAGAGTGTTTACCAAGGTGCTAGGAGCCCTGCTGTCAGTATTTCATCTGTAGGGGATTACAGTGGCTTTTTGTCTGGGTAACTTTCTGGTCCAGGCTCCTTCCTTGCTGGTGGCTCAGGACCATACTCGCAGATTACTCTCATGTCTTCAAGCACATGGTTGGAAGGTCAACTTGGAAAAGAGCTCCCTCGTCCCAGCTACGAGGGTAAACTTTCTGGTAGCGATCATAGATTCGGTCAGTATGCGCATTTACCTCACCGATCAGCGCACAGAAACACTTTGGAGACCATGTTCCCTGCTTCAGTCTTATGCCCATCCTTCCGTGGCTCAATGCATGGATGTAGTAGATGTTAAGTTGCAGCATTGGATGCTATACCATTCCCTTTCATTTGAGACCACTTCAGTTGTGTTTGCTCAGACAATGGAATGGAGATCATTCAGATCTGTCGCAAATTGTCTATCTGGATCCCCAGACGAGAGAGAGTCTGGCTTGGTGGCAATCCCCTACTTCAGTTCTACTAGGGATGAGTTTCCGTCGCCCTGTCTAGGTAGTAATCACAACCGATGCAAGTCCGTCTGTTTGGTGTGCAATGTGCGGTTCACCAAGAGCCCAAGGAACCTAGTGTCAGGAAGAAGTGTCTCTTCCAATCAATGTTCTCGAGTTGAGAGCTATATACAATGCGCATCTTGCATGGCCTCATTTGGTTTTTTTCTGGTTAATCCAATTTCATTCGGACAACATCTCGACTGTGGCCTACATCATTCTTCAGGGGGGCACACGGAGCCCTCTGGTGATGCAGGAAGTGTCTCGAATCCTGCTGTGGGCGGAGAGGAATCAATCTCAGATTTCAGCCCTCCACATCCCAGGTGTGGAGTATTGGGAAGTGGATTTGTTGAGCAGGCAGACCCTCCACCCTCCCTGAATCAGGAGGTATTTCTGAAAATAATTTGCAGAAGGGGTGTTCTAGACATAGATCTGATGGCTTCCCATTTCAATGCCAAGCTCCCGAAGTATGGATCAAGGTCCAGGGATCCTCAGGTAGAGCTAGTGGACGCTCTAGCGGTCCCGTGGAACTTCAAACTGGTTTATCTGTTTCCACCATTTATCCTTCTGACCCAAGTGGTTGCTCGGATTAGCAGGAGGGAATACCAACTATTATGATACCCCTGTGTGGCCACGCCGGACTTGGTACGCTGACTTGAATATGTCATCTGCTCATCCTTGACGGCTTCCTCTGTGTTGGGATTTACTGACTCAAGGACCATTCTTTTACCAAGACCTAGATACTCGACAGCTGACTGCCTGGAGACTGAATGGTTGACTTTAGCTCAGAGAGGCTTCTCTAACATTGCGATGATACTTTTATCCAGGCTCACTAGCTTGTCACCTGACGCATCTACTGATAGGTCTGGAGGATTTACTTACACTGGTGTGATCAGTTTTTGTTTTTTTTCTTGGTGTAGAGTGAATACTTTACATATTCAGTCTCTCCAGAAGGGTCTGGAGAAAGGCCCGTTCTATTAAGGGTCAGATCTCTGCCCTTGCTGTTGTGTTTCCTAAGAGTTGGCCAGTAGGTCTAGAGTTTGCTTAGACTGTGGCTAGAATTAAATATTAATTTTGTAACTGTTGCTCCCCTGTGGAGCCTATACTTAGTTCTCAAGTTTTTTTTTTTGGAGAGCACCATTCGAGCCTCTGTTTTTTTTTTATGTTAAGTTGTTTTTTGAAGAGTTGTCTTTTTATTGACTGTTTTCCTCTGCTCATAAAGTAGCAGAGTTTTTCAGCTTTGATCCTCTGTATATGGTGATCCATCAGGATAGGGTTGTGTTGCTGAAAAAATCAGTTTGTTTCTATGGGTGGTGAACACTGGTATAATTATTCAGGAGACTGTGTTTTCTTCTCTTTGCCCGAGTCCATTATCCTCTGGGAGAGGATGTTCCACTATTTGGAAGAGACCAGCGTGCTGAAGTTTTATCTTCACGCTACTAGAGAGTTTTGTCTAACCTCTTCCTTATTCATCCTGTATCTGGTAAGAACTCGGGCATGAGCCTCAGCTGTTTCTATTCCTTTTGAAATCGAGTTTCATATCCCTTTAAGATGACCCTTCACTGGAACTAAGAAGCCTAGCCCAAACCCTGATAAAACCAACCACAGACAATAATTTCTGGTCCACAAAACTTTACAGGACTATGTATTCCTGAGAGACAGTTCTTGTGTTGATGTTGCTTCCAGTGGATATTTGGAACTCTGTAGTGAGTGATGCAACAGGTGATTTTTACTGGCTACACAGTTTTGTGTGGTCTACCACTTTGTAGCTGGTAGATACTTCCACTTTACAAAAATAGCACTTACAGTTGACCAAGGCAAATCTAGTAGGACAGAAATTTCATAAACTGACTTGTGGCAAAGGTAGAGTATGACAATGCTACGTTTAATTAAATAATAAGTAGGGGTGTGTCCAAAATCTACTTTTGGCCATATAGTGTATGTAATATAGAAGTGATGGTGCAGAGTTAAAGATCACTGGCACGGTGCATCCCTTCCTACCTGTGCAGAGGGTCTAAACATACATATTACATATGGAGGTTATCATGCAGAGGGAGTGACCATACTGGCAGCTGCATTCCCCAGTGTGCAAGGGGTTCATACACACAATACACTGGTGAAGGAGCAGGCCTCACACAACAGCTTCCTGTTGTACTAGGGAGCATATGGTCCACAACTGCAATGGTACAATACAAAGAGCGTAATAGTAAACTATAAGTCCCAGCATGCTGTGCTTTTCTTCTAAAAAACAGCTATATAGGAGGATTAAAAAATAAAATTACATTCATATGCCTGTTTGTACTCAAGGTGAAGAGAGAAAAAAAACTGGACTCCTTTGAGTGCGGTCTCCAACTGAAAGTGCTACGTGGAATGATGTATTTAAAGGGAAAGTAAAGTCAATATTAGACTTTCACGATTCAGAACATGTAATTTTAAACAATTTTCCAATTTGCTTCCATTATCTAATTTGATTTTGTTTTCTTGGTATCCTTTGTTGAAAAGAAAACTACTGGGAGCTAGCAGCTTGACTGGTGGCTGCACATATATGCCTCTTGACATTGGCTCACCTGATGTGTTCAGCTACCTCCCAGTAGTACATTGCTGCTCTTTCAACAAAGGATACCAAGAGCACGAAACAAATTTTATAAAATAAGTAGATTAGAAAGTTGTTTAAAAGTGTAAGTTCTATCTAAAGAATGGAAAAAAAAATATTGGGTTTCATGCACCCTTAAGTTATACATTTTTTGGCCTTTTTTAGGGAGCGTTGGACAATAGCTTTTTTTTGTGTATTCGTTGACTGCAGATGAATATCAGAACACTTTATATGCAACAGAGTTCTCATAACTTTTATTAGCATCCAGTTGATGAGCTGTGTGAATATTATCCAGTGTGCTTCATTATCACATTCAACAGAATTTTATATTCATAGACTGACTCTGTTAATTTCTGCACTGCAGATAAAATGACTCAACATGTCAGTGGCATCAACCTGCTTAGATTAATTACCCTGGTGAGTGGCATTTATTAGCTCCTATTTGGCACATTTGATTCCTCGTATAGAGAATCTGACAGCAGTATTTGACAGGCATGAAGAATCCTGAATGTGGTTTACAAAACAAATCTTCAACAGACGTGTCAATTCAACCTATTTTTTTATTTCTGCAAACTTTTTTCCCATAGTATTCTTTCTTGAAGAGATACCTAGGTAGGTTTCTGTAGCGCTACATGATAGGAATTAGTGCTGCCATCTAGTGTTCTTGTAAATGGATGACATTCTATAATTCTAAATCGTGAAATTTAAAGGGACAGTAAACCTTAAAAATAATGTTATATAATTCTGCACATAGTGCAGAATTATATAACATTATTTAAGTGCTATAGTTCTAATAGCCTTTTTTCTCTTTAAATATGTAAAAATATTTAGTCAGCGCATCGGGCCAGCTGTATAGTCACAGCCCGGCCCGACTGCGCCATAGCACTAAGTGCAGCTCGCTCCTGTCACAGGAGCGAGCTGCACTTATTCTTATGGCGCGGTCGGGCCGGGCTGTGACTATACAGCTGGCCCGATGCGCTGACTAAATATTACAGACCCGCTCAGCAGAGAGCGGGTCTGTAAAAGCGCCGTAATTTTTACATATTTAAAGAGAAAAAAGGCTATTAGAACTATAGCACTTAAATAATGTTATATAATTCTGCACTATGTGCAGAATTATATAACATTATTTTTAAGGTTTTCTGTCCCTTTAAAGTGAAGTGAAGGTCAATTTTGAGGAATAAGTGCCCCGTTTTTAATAATCCTATTAAAAACAAGGGCACTTTAATGAATCAAAATTGACATTTCAAGAGTTTTCTTCAATAACTTACTTTTAATCCTAAAAGCTGCTTCATCGACTCCCCCGGCTGTCGGAAACCTCTGCTTACGTCAGAAATGACTAATCCGGCTTCCTCCAATCACGGCGTTCCCCCCGGGGGGATCATGGCCTGATGGAACGCCGTGATTGGATGAAGCCGGATTCGTCATTTTGGACCCACGAAGAGGACTTGCGACGGGCGGAGGAAGCGTTGCAGCGGCTTTCAGGATTAAAAGGTACGTTTTTTAAGAAAAGGCTTGAAATGTAAATTTTGATGAATTAAAGTGCCCTTGTTTTTAATAAGATTATTTTTAAAAAAATGGACACTAATTCGTCAAAATTGACCTTCACTTTAATGAGATGTAATCTTTAAATATGAAAACACTGCTTGCTCACCGATACCTATGTATTTATCCACATCATTCATGCTCCTTTTATTTACAAATAGATAAAGTACTGCTTGGGAGCCACAGAGAAATGCTGATCCAGGGCCGGATTTATAATAAGGCACCTGGGCTGTAAATCCGGCTCTGTACTGATCTAGAGATGAAACTGCCAGTGAGCAGTGACATTCCCACAGCAGTTTCCACTCAGGACCAACAGTTCTCTGCAGCTCCCAAGCAGTACTATAACTATATGTTTAACCCATTTGCTGGGGCTAAACACATAGCATTGCAGGGTTGTTGTTACTAAAAGTATATGCTCTAAAGTAGTGGTCTCAAGGTACCGGTCCCAGTTCCATATGCGTCCCTTGTTTAATAGGTAAACCATTTATTTGGGCCATCAGTTTTTTTTTTTAGGGTTCTAAGAGGTGTAAATAGTTAATGTTCTAAATGGGCACGCCACTCACAAGATAAATATAAAGACAAGTGTCCAGTGTAGACTCCCACCATGCACTGCTTAGATAAATGTCACTTTTTTGCAGTAATACAGTTCCAGCATGATCACTTCACTTGACACTCACAAGATAAATATAGACAACTGTGTTTGTCTGTTGTGGGCTACAACTCCCATCATGTACTACTACTTGGGTAAATCTCACTTGTGGTTCTTAGTACATCCAGTTCCAGAGCACTTACTCAGTTCAAGTGCCCCCCATGGGAGAAGAACACTTGGCAAGTGGCCCCCAGATATATTGAGCTTGATACCCCTGCTCTAAAGAATTATAGCATGTAATTGTTTTACTATAAAGTCCCTTTAACCTTTTAAAGCCGTTATGTCGTTCTATTCCGTCATAATTAGACTGGTCTGGGCTTTAAAGCCGTTATGACGGAATAGAACGTCATAGCTAACGGCTGTCCTGAAGCCTTCTGTGCTGTCAGGATTTGATTGCGGTCTGGAGGGCGTTCCCAGGGTTGTAGAGACGCCCCAAGACGCGATCCAATAATTGAAATCTCGCGATTTAGCCCTGACACAAAAGGGTTAATGGATGCCTTGATCTTTAAGTTTTGTTTAATAAATATTGAGTTTTTCACAATCAGTTTGCCTGTGTCATATAAATACATGGAAGTAGGGAATATTCCTTAGATTTGCACGTGTCAGATAAACCTTTTATATATATATATATATATATATATATGGCTGGTGATTACCTAAGGTTAATATATGAGGGACAAGGGAGTATGAGAAGCTTCTATGTGATAAATGATAGATCATACCTCGCAAAACTTCCTGGAGACATTTCTGGTACGGAGTTGAAAGAATTTGTGAACAGTAGCTCATCAGCTCTTTGTGGGCGGGACGAGGTCATATAAGTGTTGTGGGTGGGATGATGTGTGTCTGAGTGGAGCAGGGACAGAAAAGAAACTGAGACATACCTCCCAAGCCTCTTTATATTATTATTATAACAAGAACATTAATAAGAAAAACAGATTATGTTTATAGAGAACAGTTTAAAAAGGAAATTTTTACTCCTCCCTGCATAACCCCCCCCCCCCCCCATTGTAGGTATAAAATATACAGAGAAATACAGCAGATATAGTAGATTTATAAGACAACATATATTTTCACCACATGCAGCTGATTTAGAGTAGCTTGCCATTAGCACTCCTACAGAATTACTCATTTTGTTGGAAGGGGGAATGGCTTATGATTCTCATTTTTAAAGAAACATTTTTCAGCAACACAAACTTTCATGATTCAGATAGGACATGTAATTTTAAACAACTTTCTAATGTATCATCAAATTTGCTTTGTTCTCTTGGTATTCTTAGTTGAAAGCTAAATTCTAAGCCCTTGAAGGCCGCCTCTTATCTGAATGCATTTAACAGTTTTTCATAGCTAGAGGGTGTTAGTTCATGTGTTTCATATAAATAACATTTTGCTCACGCACTTGGAGTTATTTAAGAGTCAGCACTAATTGCCTGAAATGCAAGTCTGTCAAAAGATCTGAGATAAGAGGCAGTCAGCAGAATCTTAGATAAAGGGTAATTACAGAGGTAAAAAGGATTTCTATAACAGTGTTTGTGACAAATCAAACCTTCTCAGCGTCACAATAGAGGGGTGTGGGCATGAAGGGGTTCATGGCACACAGCTCTGGTTCCCTTATTCTTGCAACTCTACAAAAGGACCTTAAAAGTGATACCACATTAGACCCCAAATCTTGTCCACACTGCTCTAATTAACAATTTCCCTGCTGCCACCACCAAAACTTTTAAATTAAAGGGGAGTTTTGGGGAACCCCTAAAAAACTCACACCATTTAACAATTAGGTAACGTGCCTTTAACCTTGTCTCAACAGGAGTGTGCATTTGGATATTAGAGCCCAAAAGACAGAATGAGATTTTCTACATGTTTACAGGGAGTGCAGAATTATTAGGCAAGTTGTATTTTTGAGGATTAATTTTATTATTGAACAACAACCATGTTCTCAATGAACCCAAAAAACTCATTAATATCAAAGCTGAATATTTTTGGAAGTAGTTTTTAGTTTGTTTTTAGTTTTAGCTATTTTAGGGGGATATCTGTGTGTGCAGGTGACTATTACTGTGCATAATTATTAGGCAACTTAACAAAAAACAAATATCTACCCATTTCAATTATTTATTTTTACCAGTGAAACCAATATAACATCTCAACATTCACAAATATACATTTCTGACATTCAAAAACAAAACAAAACAAAAACAAATCAGTGACCAATATAGCCACCTTTCTTTGCAAGGACACTCAAAAGCCTGCCATCCATGGATTATGTCAGTGTTTTGATCTGTTCACCATCAACATTGCGTGCAGCAGCAACCACAGCCTCCCAGACACTGTTCAGAGAGGTGTACTGTTTTCCCTCCTTGTAAATCTCACATTTGATGATGGACCACAGGTTCTCAATGGGGTTCAGATCAGGTGAACAAGGAGGCCATGTCATTAGATTTTCTTCTTTTATACCCTTTCTTGCCAGCCACGCTGTGGAGTACTTGGACGCGTGTGATGGAGCATTGTCCTGCATGAAAATCATGTTTTTCTTGAAGGATGCAGACTTCTTCCTGTACCACTGCTTGAAGAAGGTGTCTTCCAGAAACTGGCAGTAGGACTGGGAGTTGAGCTTGACTCCATCCTCAACCCGAAAAGGCCCCACAAGCTCATCTTTGATGATACCAGCCCAAACCAGTACTCCACCTTGCTGGCATCTGAGTCGGACTGGAGCTCTCTGCCCTTTACCAATCCAGCCACGGGCCCATCCATCTGGCCCATCAAGACTCACTCTCATTTCATCAGTCCATAAAACCTTAGAAAAATCAGTCTTGAGATATTTCTTGGCCCAGTCTTGACGTTTCAGCTTGTGTGTCTTGTTCAGTGGTGGTCGTCTTTCAGCCTTTCTTACCTTGGCCATGTCTCTGAGTATTGCACACCTTGTGCTTTTGGGCACTCCAGTGATGTTGCAGCTCTGAAATATGGCCAAACTGGTGGCAAGTGGCATCTTGGCAGCT
Source organism: Bombina bombina (assembly GCF_027579735.1). NCBI lineage: Eukaryota > Metazoa > Chordata > Amphibia > Anura > Bombinatoridae > Bombina > Bombina bombina. The sequence continues at coordinate 157,176,852 of NC_069509.1, forward strand.
GCACGCTTGACTTTTCTCAGTTCATGGGCAGTTATTTTGCGCCTTGGTTTTTCCACACGCTTCTTGCGACCCTGTTGACTATTTTGAATGAAACGCTTGATTGTTCGATGATCACGCTTCAGAAGCTTTGCAATTTTAAGAGTGCTGCATCCCTCTGCAAGATATCTCACTATTTTTGACTTTTCTGAGCCTGTCAAGTCCTTCTTTTGACCCATTTTGCCAAAGGAAAGGAAGTTGCCTAATAATTATGCACACCTGATATAGGGTGTTGATGTCATTAGACCACACCCCTTCTCATTACAGAGATGCACATCACCTAATATGCTTAATTGGTAGTAGGCTTTCGAGCCTATACAGCTTGGAGTAAGACAACATGCATAAAGAGGATGATGTGGTCAAAATACTAATTTGCCTAATAATTCTGCACTCCCTGTAATAACCAAATATCAATACAGGTTACACAGTGCAAAATTATAAAGACATTCAAAATAACATACAAATGCAAAGCTACAGTTCTTTAAAAAGAAAATGGGACATGAAAAGAATTACACACAATATCTAACTTATTACCAAGTTCCTTTAGCTATGTGGAGAATGCCGGTCCTGATGGTAGTGGTCTGGTCCACAGGGCAGTTCTGCCCACCAAGTCTTTCTGTTACATATTTAAAGGGACAGTCAACACCAGAATTTTTGTTGTTTAAAAAGAAAGATAATCCCTTTATTACCCATTCCCCAGTTTTGCATAACCAACACAGTTATATTAATATACTTTTTACCTCTTTGATTACCTTGTATCTAAGCTTCTGCTGACTGCCCCCTTATTTCAGTTCTTTTGACAGACATGCAGTTTAGCCAATCAGTGCTCAGTCCTAGGTCACTTTACGTGCATGAGCTCAATGTTATCTATATGAAACATGTGAACTAATGCCCTCTAGTGGTCAAAATGTATTCAGATTAGAGGCAGTCTTCAAGGTCTAAGATATTAGCATATGAACCTCCTAGTTTTAGCTTTCAACTAAGAATACCAAGAGAACAAAGCAAAATTGGTGATAAAAGTAAATTGGGAAGTTGTTTAAAATTGCATGCCCTATTTAAAACATGAAAGTTTTTTTTGGACTTGATTGTCCCTTTAAACCAAATTTTCTTTGTCTTGTCAAAGACAACACCCGGGTTATAAATTACGAGTGCAACCAATGCAAACAAGTCTTAGCTCCCACTATCAGTCTCCAAGGGGAGGAGTGTTCTGCATTCCTACACACAGTTACACTACTAAGGAGGGGAGGAAGGAGGGGGGTTTCATCTTACAGCTTTTCTGAAAGCAGTTTTCACACACAGGAAAAAGCAATTCACATTAACCTTTTCCAGGCTGAGAACACAGTACCACCTCTGCGGGGTAGCCAATCCAGGTATCAACTACTCCACATGATTGTATCATGACACCTCCCCTTTTAAAATGGTGGAAATAGGGGGTCAGCCTAAATCCTAGTCTTTCCTCGTTCATAAGACCAGATCTGCCCTTTCTGCACACTCTCAGCATTCATTTGCCCCCTGTAACAATTAGCATCAGCTGACACAATTTCTCTCGTGGAGGACATTTCCTTGCAGGATATCACAAATTCGCTCTCACTCATAAAGGGATCTAGCACCCCCTCAGGGTAACTCACCTAGGGGACTAAGATAAATTCTTGCTATGCTTAGGTCAGATACTCCACTGTTCACACCTACCCCAGTATGCTCTGTAGGAGTAGCAGGTTCATAAGTCACTGCAGCTACATCTCCCTCCCCCTCCCCCTCTTCTTCACATCTGCCATTCCTGTAGGGGAGGTCCACAGCCACACCCAGGGTCCCATCCTGTTTTACTCTCTGTAACAGGGCAGGATGTACTCTGGCCCCTACACCAGCCATGCCATTCACTCCTCCTTGCATATGCAATGTTGGTTCTAGCACAGAAGGGTATACACACTCAGTCTGCCCTTCTGCCCAGCCCAGCTGCTCTCTCACATTCCCACACACTTCATCAGGCATCCCATTGTCATAATCAATGGAAGTATAACCCTTTTCACTGGCACAATACAGTACTGGTACAGGTTCAGGTAAATCATAATTAACCCTAGGCTCTCCCTCCCAGCGCCCAGGTTCAATAGAAGCAACATTGTCACAAACATTTTCAATACAACCCTCTTCATCAGAACAAGACATTACTGGTGTACACAAAGGCAGAGCTGCATTAATCCTCAGCCCCCCCTCCCAGCAATCATGTTCAAGGGAATCATTCTTCATTCTTTGGTGGGATACCTCCAGCTCTGGTGCAGCTAGCGATGTGTCCATCCCCAGCCTCCCCTCTGGGTCCCCAAAGTTTCACACAGTACCTCACTTGGTGTAGGGCCCTCTACTGGCCCTTCCAGGTTGCAGGTGTTGTCTTCTGGGGCGTACTGACAAAGCATGAGGCCCAAATCATCGCCCAGCAAAACATCAACAGGGATATCCGCAGAAATCCCCACCTCCCGCAAACCTTTTCCCACACCCCAATCAAGGTACACTCGTGCCACAGGCACTGCGGGGCAAACTCCCCCAATTCCTTGAATGGACACAGTCCTCCCTGGTATAATGTTTTCCGGCTTTACCATTTCAGGATGCACCATGGTAACGGAAGCTCCACTATCCCTGAGTCCTGTTGCCACCTGGTCACCCACAGATACCCTCTGTAGGTTATCTCTCCGCTTTTGCATTGGGAACCCACCCACAAACAAAACAGATGCTGGTTCCCCAGCCACATTTCCACCCTCAGGCTTCTTCTTTTCTGGGCAGGTGAAACTCAGATGCCCCATCTGGTTACAAGTGAAACACCGGCGGGTATCCCCCTGTTCCGGTGTGGCCCCTGCCCCTCTGGCTGTAGGGTGTAGATGAGATGGTCTCTCTGCTGCCTTGTTTGCTCTTTTCCCCTTAGGAGACACAGCTTGAATAGCTGCCTGCCTTGTTTCAGGTGCTCTGTTGTTGGCGTAATCATTAGCCAGATCTGCAGCCTCTGCCACTGTTTTGGGCTTTCTGTCCAGAATCCATACTCTGGCATCAGGACTTCGCGTTTGCATGAACTGCTCCAGGATCATCAAATCCTCCAAAGCCTCATGAGTGAGGACTTTTAGGCCCCCAGTCCATTGCTTAAAAGCAGACCTTAGTTGTGCAACATATTCTGTGCAGCTGTCATCTGCACTTTGGTGAAGACTCCGAAATTTTTTCCTGTAGAATTCCGGAGTGAGGTTAAAACTTTTTAATAAGGCTGTTTTTATGGCCTCATAGTCTTGGTCATCCTCCCCTGGAAGTGAAGCAAATACATCCAGTGCTTTACCCTTCAGGCGAGGAGCTAAATAGCGAACCCATTGCTCTGGGGGCAGCTGATATTGCTTCCATACCTTCTCAAAGCCCCTCAGAAAAACATCCAAGTCAGTGTCTCTTTTCAACATTGGAAAATACTCCAGGTGGGGCCTCTCTGTTGCGGTTTCCCCACGTTCACTGGTTTGGCAAGACAGGCTGGTTCTGTTCCTCTGCATAACCTCCAGCTCATGTCTCCGTTGAGCATCCTTTTCCTCTCTCTCTCTCTCTTTCTGCAGCCTCTCTCTCTTCTTTTCTTTCTCTCGCTGCAGCCTCTCTCTCTCTTTCTCTCTCTCTTTCTGCAGCCTCCCTCTTTCTCTCAGCTGCTTCTTGAAACTTGAGGATCAATTCCATTCTCAGTTTAGGATCAGCATCCCCCAAGTACCTGAGTGCTGTTTGTAGCTCAGACTCCTTTGCACTCTCAGGGGTAACATTAGTAGGTATTATCTCCTGGGTTACCAGTTCCACAGTAACCCTTTCTGTGCCTGTTTCCTGCTCTGCTGGAATGTCATCTGCCTGCTGCAGTTCCTGGACCAACTGCTCCTTTGTTTTGCCAAAAGTTGCAATGGCTCTCTCCTGACAAAGCAGCTCCAGGGATTCTTTTGGCATCTTTCTATATGCTTCCATAATGAGTAGCAACGAACAACAAGAGGGAGGGAAAAAAGAACTGCTTCTTTGCACTGTCTCTGTAATTAGGCACTGAGTTCTGTCTTTGGGAAATTACACAAAAACATGTCATTTATTTTAGTACTATACAAATAGCACTAAAAAACTCTAAATATCCCCGCCGCTGCCAGCCAGTTTGTGGCGAATCAAACCTTCTCAGCGTCACAATAGAGGGGTGTGGGCATGAAGGGGTTAATGGCACACAGCTCTGGTTCCCTTATTCTTGCAACTCTGCAAAAGGACCTTAAAAGGGATACCACATTAGACCCCAAATCTTGTCCACACTGCTCTAATTAACAATTTCCCTGCTGCCACCACCAAAACTTTTAAATTAAAGGGGAGTTTTGGGGAACCCCTAAAAAACTCACACCATTTAACAATTAGGTAACGTGCCTTTAACCTTGTCTCAACAGGAGTGTGAATTTGGATATTAGAGCCCAAAAGACAGAATGAGATTTTCTACGTGTTTAATAACCAAATATCAATACAGGTTACACAGTGCAAAATTATAAAGACATTCAAAATAACATACAATTGCAAAGCTACAGTTCTTTAAAAAGAAAATGGGACATGAAAAGAATTACACACAATATCTAACTTATTACCAAGTTCCTTTAGATATGTGGAGAATACCGGTCCTGATGTTAGTGGTCTGGTCCACAGGGCAGTTCTGCCCACCAAGTCTTTCTGTTACATATTTAAACCAAATTTTCTTTGTCTTGTCAAAGACAACGCCTGGGTTATAATTTACAACGAGTGCAACCAATGCAAACAAGTCTTAGCTCCCACTATCAGTCTCCAAGGGAAGGAGCGTTCTGCATTCCTACATTAAGGAGGGGGGGAAGGAGGGGGGTTTCAGCTTACAGCTTTTCTGAAAGCAGTTTTCACACACAGGAAAAAGCAATTCACATTAACCTTTTCCAGGCTGACAACACAGTACCAGCTCTGCGGGGTAGCCAATCCAGGTATCAACTACTCCAAATGATTGTATCATGACAGTGTTAGTTATGCAAATTGGGGAATGATAAATAAAGGGATTATCTATCTTTTTAAACAATAACGTTTTTGATGATAACTATCCCTTTAATACAACATCTTAAAGGGACAATAAACACTAAATAACTGCTAGAGAGAATGAGGCATTCAAAGAAAAGATTAGTCTGTAAATAACATGTAGATGTATTTTTTTTAAAGTTTAATTTGCTGTTTAAATAGTGACAAAATAAGTGTAAAGTTTTAGTGTCTATAAAACAATGAGAGCTGCCATGTTGTACCTTAGGTTACCTTCTCTGCTGTGGCCAATTAGGGACAGTTATAAATAGGTCACTAGAGTGTGCAGCCAATTGCTGTGTGGAATATAACATTGTTCTGCACTTACATTTCTAACAGGAACTGAAAAGCTCACAATTTTGAAATGGAATTAAAGGAAAAGGGGATAAAATAAATGATAGTATATTGCAGACTTTTCTTTTTATATATATATATATATATATATATATATATATATATATATATATATATATATATATATATATATACATACAATTTATCATTTTATATTACCATCTCAAAGTGTTTAATGTCCCTTTAAGTTTATAGAAAATGTTTAGGAATTTGCATGTTACTTTATCTTTTTGTCTACCACTGACTGCTGCAACATTTTGCATAGCAATGCACTTCAGTCCTCACTGATTTCTAAAGGGTTAAGTAAGGTGTATTTGGACACATAAACTTGAGAGATAAATATAATTTAATTTGCTATAATTTAGAAATATTCATTTTTTTTATTTTTTACTGTATTTGATATTAACCTATTCAGCTCATAAGATATATATATATTCCTTTTACATGTGAGCAATTACTCACTGCTTATTAAACATTTAATCTTGTGCAACTTGAATCAATGTTTAGAAGAATGGAGGGATAACATAAAACTTGAAAAACCTGTGTATTTGTGTCTCCAAAGATTAACCTCAATTTTTTACTGTGCACAGATTAGAAAGCGCGGAGGTCATTCACTTGATAGTGAGGAGGTGACCTAAAATGTGATTGGCCAGCTACTTTTGTCTGCTGGTAGATGCAGAGTTTCCTGTTTTATTATATAGGACTGTGGAATACAGCTGCCCATGTCTGAATGATAAATTTACATTGAAGGGACAGGAAGAAGAGGGTCTATAAAGTATGGGGCAGTTTAAGAATTGCCCATAAAGGTGGAAGGGACAAAAAAAGAAGGGACATAAAAGGTGTCTTGTTAAAGGGACACTAAACCCCCAAAAATTCTTTCATTATTCAGGTAGAGAATACTAATTTAAACAGCATTCCAATTTACTTATATTATCTAATTTGCTGCATTCTTTAGATATCCTTTGTTGAAGAAATAACAATGCACATGGATGAGCCAATCACATGAGCCATCTATGTGCAGCCACCAATCAGCAGCTACTGAGCCTATCTAGATATGCTTTTCAGCAAAGTATATCAAGAGAATGAAGCAAATTAGATAATAGAAGTAAATTAGAAAGTTGTTTAAAATTGCATGCTCTTTCTAAATCATGAAAAAAAAAATGTGGGTTTCATATCCCTTTTAAGATGGTATTTCAAGGATGCATGGTTCCATTTAGAAAAGTACATTAGACTAAACATGCACTACCAAAATGAGAATAATTAACAGACTTAAAAATAAAATTCAGAAACATATAATAAGGGTTGTGGATTCATGGAATAAACTCCTATTTGAGGTGGTAAACACAAAGGCTGTAAAGGAATTAAAAAATGCCTGGGACATGCATAAGGCTATCCTTAGGAAACAGTAACATTTAATATGGGTAGACTTGATGAGCCTTTTTGGTTCTTATCTACCATCACATTTTATGTTTCTATGTTTAATAATAACAAGAACAGCAATGGGGCATTTGGAGGGGTGCTGTCCTAATGGACCAGCCACCACTGATATGTACATATTCTCAGCAGCAGCAATGCGCTACTGGGAGCTAGCTGGCGACTGCTGGGTACACACATTTGTCTCGTTATTGGCTCACCAGATGTGTTTAGCTAGTTCCCAGTAGTGTGTTGCTGCCCTGGAGCTGATTTTAACTATGTGTTTAATCCCTTTGCAGGGCTTAAACACATAGTCATAAGGAAGCAATAGTGCAATAATAATAATCCATTGAAACACACACAGGGGTGATTGTACCTTCCCTGACGGCCAATAGTAAAAAAAACAAGGAGCAAAGACTCTAGTAGCTCATATATAATGTGTGTGTGTGTGTGTGACTGTGTAAATACTGTATATATAAAATAGTATACATTAGTAATATATAATATCCTATATACATGTTTCTTAACCCCTTAATGACCAGCGGCGTACCCTGTCCTGGGCCTCTCTCTGCCGTTATCTTGCTAAAAGTAGTGAGATTGCGCTATTTCTGCATGCCCTACGAGTGGGGCAGTGCAGAAATTGACTTGCAGAGGTAACGATTCAGAGAGGGTGGTTCCGCTCTTTGGTTGTGTGGGAGGGAGCGGGTGGGACCGCTACGATACAGAAAAGAAATGTTTAGAGTGGCAGTGAGTGGGGAGGAGAGAGCGGGAGATCCTATAGTGGAGGTGGGATTAGAGGGTGGGAAATCGATCTGGGAGGGGGAGGGAGGAGGGAGGAGGGTTAATGAGGGGGGGGGTAGCTACACTACAGAAAAAAATGTTTTTTATTATTAAATTTAAAAAAAATGATAGATAACTGGCTAATACCTAAGATGGCGGGAATTAGTTTGAAGGGGGAGGATTAGAGAGCTTTTTGGGAGAGATCAGGGAGGTGGGAAGGTAAGGGGGTAATCCTACACTAAGGAAAATAATATTAATAATAAAAATTAAAAAAAAGGTGTAAAACTGCATACTGGCAGTACTTAAGATGGGGTGACCAGTGGGGGAAGAGAGCTGTTTGGGAGGGATCAAGGGGTGGGAAGTGTCAGATGGGAGGGTAACCTATACACTAAAACTAAAATTAACCTTATAAGCTAACTAATTAACCCCTTCACTTCACTTTACACCTCTATGTGTTTACCCACCGTAAAGGGGTTAAACATAGTTAAAGTATTGCTAGGGACCCGCAGAGTACTGCTAGTCTCAAGGGGAAACTGTCACTTAATCAGCAGTGCAAGTCACATCACCCTGCTGTGCAACTAGCGCTGCTGATTAGCTTAACAGCTCAGGACTAGCAGGGCTCTATGGGGGTTTACGAGGGTTAAACACACAGTAGTGCAGGGTTCCTAGTCTTAAAATTACTTGATCTAACAGATAAGCGCATGTACTTTTCAACTATAATGGCCCTTTAATTATGCACAGTAAAACAATTCACAGTTTATAATTTCTGGTGAAGCAATGGATATTTTTTTGAACACAATGACAGTGACAAGCCCTGTCTTCTACCAAAGCAAGTCGGGATATGCTCCCCTAATTGAGGAAAGTGGTGGATGGATTTTGACTGTTGAAAAACAATCGCAGCAAGTGAGGTGTTAATCTGTTCTAAAAATGTTCAGACCCGGATGATATGTTAATCTATTGGAAAACTGCATAAAAATGTTGTAATAACTATTAGTGTCCTTTTAAATGTCATCATTACAATAGAACAACAGATTAAATTCTTAGAAAACATATAAAGTCACTCTCTAAATTAAAGTAGACGTATCACTGGGTCCATGTTAAAAAAGATGTTTAAGGCCTTTAATCAAGTATTTAAAAGGTGAACATTGTTGTAAATATGACATGCTCTAATTTGTTAGAGCATGTAATTTTAAGAATATCGACCCTGCACTGCTACGTGCTTACCCATGCAAAGCAGTTATTTAAACGCACAGTAGAAGTACCATTTGAGACCTGCAAATTAGAGCATGTGATTTTCTCCCCAATATTGGGCTCTTTAAAGTGAAGGTAAACTCGATCGGTATGGAACATATTCATGTACATAGTATAAAAAATAAACCCCACTTTCATTCATGTTTTTTTTTTAAATTTTGAAATCAAAGTTTTATTACAGATAATAGTTCCGATTTTCACATACCCCTTCTCCTCCTGACGCCGATATACCACTTTTTTCTTTGGGTGACGTTTCCTCATCTACCCAATTGATTTTCTGGCCGTTAGGAGGCCAACTCCCCACACAAAACGCCCCTTTGAGCCACCGCGCATGCGCTTCATTTTTCTTCTGATCCCGATGCATATTCTGATCCCTTGCATAGCATTGCGCATGCGCACCACTCCTGATATCAGTGGCGAGCTTGGAAGCCTACGTAGCGAGCGGGTGGGACCGATCTCTACGTCATAGAATTGATACAGAACAAAAGGATGAGGCAGCTGCTCTGTAAGGAGTGTAAAAATCAAGGGCTATCAAAAAAAAGTTAAAAGAAATAATCCTTTATTAACTCATTAAAATGCAGGCAGTACAGGGCAAACAAACTCCCTGACTAGTTTCGTGCTCTGTTGAGCACTTAATCATAGGGTGGGTTTGTTAGGTGTTCATAGCCCATTTAAAGGCACAGAACACCTGAGTACAATTACATATTAAAAAGCTGCAAAAGATGTTAAAAATACATAGCAAAAATCAGCATTCTGCAAACACTGTATATGGTTTATGTAGGAAGGAACAAATGCATTAATAAACCAATTCCTTGATAAAAAAGTAAATGGACAAGCATCTCAAGTGGGATCCAAGTGAAAGACATTGTGCAATCATTGTTGAAAAACAAACCTTATTAAAGAACAAACAATATTCTCATAAAAATTATGAGCTTACTACACGTATTGAATTTGCTGTAGAACATGTTGGAAAATTACTTACCAACATGACACACAAAAGCCTGACCCAACCTCCGGGACGACCTATTGTCTCGGGGATTGGGTCTTTGCTTGAGCCCACCTCAGAGTGGATAGACTCCATCTTGCAACCCCCGGTGAGGGGCCTTAAAAGTTACCTGCGGGACTCTACACATCTCCTACAATTGTTAAAGAACCTTAAATGGGAAAAGGAGTTTAAGTGGGTAGTGGTGGACGCCACTGCACTTTACTCGAGTATACCCCATCATATGGGGATACGGGCCATTAGGTACTTTTTTGACAAACATACAAGATTCACTGAGGAAGTGAAGCTTGTATTGTGTGAAGTCATTGAGTTTCTATTGAAACATAATTTTTTTATGTGTGACAGGGAATTCCACATACAGGTTTGTGGAACTGCAATGGGGGCTAAATTTGCCCCCTCTTTCGCAAACCTGTATGTGGGTTTGTGGGAAGACCTTTACCTGTACACTGAGGATAATCCTTTTAAAGAAAACATAGTTTTCTATATGCGTTTTATTGACGACTTGATATTCATAGTCAAGGAACCATTTGTGTACAAGGACTTCCTCGATTATGCTTGTCAGAATGAGTTCAATCTAAAGTTTGTGGGGGATGTGTATGAGACAGATGTGAACTTCTTGGATCTTGCTTTACATGGCGATACTGTAACTGGCAGGGTGATTAGTGACACTTACCGTAAATTGACAGCTGGGAATATAATCCTGCATGCTGGATCATGTCACCCACCGCATTTGGTACGGTCTATTCCCAGGGGTCAACTTATGAGACTACAGAGAAACACTAACTCAGATAGTCTTTTTGACAAACAAGCTCAAACCCTTATGGAACGTTTAAAAACTAGGGGCTATGATGAAAACCTCTTGGATCAAGCCTATAATGAGGTGAGACAAAAAACCCAGCAGGAATTGATCAGAGGGACTAGAAAACAAAACATTATAAAACATGATACTGTAGTGTTCTCAACCGAATACTCAAAACAATACTACCAGGTATGTTCTATTTTAAGGAAGAATTTACACTTATTAGAAAATGACGATGTTTTAAGACCAATCATTGGTTCATGCAAATTTGTGCCTAAAAGGGCACCTACACTGTCATCTAAGTTGTCCCCTAGTTTAATCTGTTCCAAAAACTCAGACAGGAGCGATTGGATCAGGAGGAAAGGAACCTATAAATGTGGCCATGGTTCCTGTATAACCTGTGGTTTTGTGCAGGTTGGGAATGGATTCAGAAGTAGCCAGACAGGAGAAGAATTTAAACATAAGTTCTATGCCAATTGTAGAACCACCTTTGTGGTTTATCTCCTGGAATGCAAATATTGCAACCTGCAATACACAGGTCAAACCAGTAGGGAACTGAGGTCCAGAGTCAGGGAACACGTTAGGGACACCAAGGAATATGTAAAAGAATCAGCGATAGCTAGACATTTCAATCTGGTGCACATGACGAATGTCTTTGATATGAGGGTTCAGGTAATAGACCGTGTCATGTTTCCACCTAGGGGTGGTGATAGGAATAAGCTTTTGCTGAAGCAAGAATTATATTGGATATACAATTTGAGAACTATAACCCCCCTAGGTTTAAACCGTGAATGGGATATGAGTTACTTTGTAGAATAATTAATTTGACATATTGTTTTATTATCATGTTGATTAATCTATCTCCTATATGGATTGTTATGTTTATATATATTTTTATCTATCCCCTAAATGGGCTTTATGTATCTATCCCCTATATGGGCTTTTTGTTCAGATTATACATAGGTTTTGTATTTTATGTTTGGTATAGATATATATTCATTAACATGTATCTCTCTCTTCCCTTTAGGGGTTTGAGTGATATGTGTATGTTGATGCATATTGATGTATGTTGATGTATATTAATTAAAAATAAGCATATTATTATATCACCCATGTTCTCTTTGGGGGTAATGATATAGTATATACATTGATATGCATTAATTTAACACAATCACAATAATATCATGTTTTCATGTAATTTTGTGATTTTGTTATCTAATAGGGGGTATTGAAAGATGTATCACTTATCCTATTAGGGATGTGTAAATATTTTCCAACATGTTCTACAGCAAATTCAATATGTGTAGTAAGCTCATCATTTTTATGAGAATATTGTTTGTTCTTTAATAAGGTTTGTTTTTCAACAATGATTGCACAATGTCTTTCACTTGGATCCCACTTGAGAAACTTGTCCATTTACTTGTTTATCAAGGAATTGGTTTATTAATGCATTTGTTCCTTCCTACATAAACCATATACAGTGTTTGCAGAATGCTGATTTTTGCTATGTATTTTTAACATCTTTTGCAGCTTTTTAATATGTAATTGTACTCAGGTGTTCTGTGCCTTTAAATGGGCTATGAACACCTAACAAACTCACCCTATGATTAAGTGCTCAACAGAGCACGAAACTAGTCAGGGAGTTTGTTTGCCCTGTACTGCCTGCATTTTAATGAGTTAATAAAGGATTATTTCTTTTAACTTTTTTTTGATAGCCCTTGATTTTTACACTCCTTACAGAGCAGCTGCCTCATCCTTTTGTTCTGTGTACATTTGCGGCTACACCGGCCGTTTCTGGCAGCTTGCTCCCCTGTAGCCTGTGCATGTTGGTTTGCCCTGCCAACTCCCCGGATCTTACTGCCACTTCCGCGTTTGCAGCGGCCAAACCTTTGGAAAGTCATAGGATTGATATACTAACTAGGAAATTGAAAGGGGCGGAGGAAGGAGCGGTAAGGAGATAAAACCAACAAACAAAATAAAAATATTTAGGAATAATTAAAAAAATGTTTTAACTTAGCGACTTGATTATATAAACTGTATTGAAGCTATCTATTCCACACAGCCCAACTTTACCTTCACTTTAAAGGGACACTGAACCCAAAAAAAAATTATTTTGTGATTCAAATAGAGCATGCAATTTTAAGCAAGTTTCTAATTTACTCCTATTATCAATTTTTCTTCGTTCTCTTGCTTTCTTTATTTGAAAAAGAAGGCATCTAAGCTATTTTTTTTTGGTTCGGACCATGGAAAGCACTTGTTTATTGGTGGGTGAATTTATCCACCAATCAGCAAGAACAACACAGTGTGTTCACCAAAAATGTGCCGGCATCTAAACTTACATTCTTGCATTTCAAATAAAGATACCAAGAGAATGAAGAAAATTTGATAATAGGAGTAAATTAGAAAGTTGCTTAAAATTGCATCCTCTATCTGAATCACTAAAGAAAAAATTTGGGTTCAGTGTCCCTTTAAGGAGCTTTGTGACTTGAACCACTGTCTTTTAACGTGGCTATGTTTTTCTTTCAGTTCTGCATTATAACTATTGATGAGGAAGGGGCATTATCTATTTCTTTCATGTAATTAGCAAGAGTCCATGAGCTAGTGACGTATGGGGATATACATTCCTACCAGGAGGGGCAAAGTTTCCCAAACCTCAAAATGCCTATAAATACACCCCTCACCACACCCACAATTCAGTTTTACAAAGTTTGCCTCCCATGGAGGTGGTGAAGTAAGTTTGTGCTAGATTCTACGTTGATATGCGCTTCGCAGCAGGCTGGAGCCCGGTTTTCCTCTCAGAGTGCAGTGAATGTCAGAGGGATGTGAAGAGAGTATTGCCTATTTGAATTCTATGGTCTTCCTCTAGGGGATCTATTTCATAGGTTCTCTGTTATCGGTCGTAGAGATTCATCTCTTACCTCCCTTTTCAGATCGACGATATACTCTTATATACCATTACCTCTACTGATTCTCGTTTCAGTACTGGTTTGGCTATCTACTATATGTAGATGAGTGTCCTGGGGTAAGTAAGTCTTATTTTTTTGTGACACTCTAAGCTATGGTTGGGCACTTTATATGTAAAGTTCTAAATATATGTGTTTAAACTTATATTTGCCATGATTCAGGATAATCAGTATTCCTTCATTCAGACTGTCAGTTTCATTATTTGGGATAATGCATATAAATAAATATTTTTTTCTTACCTTTTAAAATTTTCAATTGACTTTTTTCCCTGCGGGCTGTTAGGCTCGCGGGGGCAGAAAATGCTTCAATTTATTGCGTTATTCTTGGCGCAAACTTTTTTGGCGCAAAATTTTGTCATTTCCGGCGCCGTAGTTGTCGCCGGAAGTTTGTTCGTTGTTACGTCATTTTTTGACGCATGTGTGTTCAGACGTTTTTTTGCGCCAAAAAATGTGGGCGTCGTTTTCGGCGTCAGAGGATGTGGCGTCATACTTGGCGCCAAAAAATATGGGCGTTGTACTTGGCGCCAATAATGTGGGCGTCATACTTGGCGCCAATAATGTGGGCGTCATACTTGTTCCACTTTTTCTCACATTATTTAAGTCTCACTTTTTTGTTGCTTCTGGTTGCTAGAGGCTTGTTTGTTTTGCATTTTTTCCCATTCCTGAAACTGTCATTTAAGGAATTTGATAATTTTGCTTTATATGTTGTTTTTTTCTATTACATATTGCAAGATTTTCCATACACTGTTCCTGGATCAGAACATGCTGAGGGATTCCTGTTGACTGAGATAAGTCCTACCAAAGCTAAGTTCATTTATTTTAAATGTTATCAATGTTTATCTTTAGCTATGGTTTGTAATAAGTTATCATGATAAACTTTTACATGCAGAATCCATTAGTATTTATGCTTTATATATTGCTATTCTTTTTACATCTTATGTACAAGATATACTTAGAAATTTATAAGAATTTTTTTCTGATTCTATTTTAAAGGCTTTGTCTGAGATCCCGCCTTCTAATAAATTTTTAGGTCTTTTTCAAACTTCTTTTTTAGTTGATGAAGTTTCAAATGACCAACAACATAATGAATTATCCTTCTCTGATGGTGTTTTTTCTCATTCAGAATTTATTCTTCATCAGATATTGACACTAGCAAATCTACTTTTTTATTTTTAATAAAGTACATTTGTTCTTTGTTCAAAAGGTGTTGATTATTTTGGATATTGAAGTAACTAGTTCTTTTGATTTTAAAGACTAGCTAACATTTAAATTCTGCTTATTTATCTTCTGTGGTTTCTTCAGAATTTTTTTTCCACTTCCTGATACTAGGGAATAGAATAGGCAGTTAGTTTTCAGTTTTGAGGAAAGATTCCCCAAGTTAATGGGGCTATCTCTACTCCTGCTAAAATATACTATTATTCTTATAGCAAATAGTATTTATTTTTTTCCTTCAGATGGTCGTATCTTATTTAAGGAAAATTGTTTTCAGGTACTTTTCTTAGACCTGTAATTTATTTGGCTGATGTTGCAATTGCTTCATCTTTTTGGTTGGATACTTTAAGATCAAGTATCGGATTATGATTTGTTTAGCATTGTTAAAAGGACAAAATCTACTACTCATTTGAAGTTCAGACTAAGTGCTATTGCATTGTCTTGTTTTCTTGCATTTGTTGATTGTGCAAGTCCAGTATGTTGACTGGTCCTTTAACTTAATTAACATGCTAATAATTTAATTTGTGTTGTCATTTTATTAAATATTTTCGCAAATGAGGTTTAATCTATGTCTTTAGCTATTTTAGCTAGACTAACTTTGTGATTTCAATCTTGGAATGCTAATTTGATTTCTAAAATCCATATTTCTTTTTTTCCAAGATAATCAATTATTTGGTTCATAATTGGATTCAATTCTTTAACTGTTACTATGGGCTTCAAGATTGAGTTCTAAGACTAAAACTTTAAGCTTATATTAGTTTTCTGTTCTTACTAAGGAATGGAGTCCTGAATTCTTCCCCAAGTAACATGTTTATAATTGAAAGTTTTTTTCTTCATTCAATTAAGCCTTTTAAAAGTCAGCTCCCCAAATTTGCATGTAGGTGCGGTTCTTTTTCCAGCTTGGCTGGTAAGGGGCAGGTTAAGACTTTTTTGAAATTTGTTTAGTTCTATTTGGTCCAAACTTCTTAGACTTTGGGTACAGAATAGGATTCAGAGTAAAACCATCTGTGAGAAGTCTTTTTTCTCTATCGTATTCCAGCTATTTCAGTAAGACTAACACTTTCCTGAAGTGTGTTTCAGACCTATATGTTTTGGGTACTGGTGAAGCGCGGCTGGTCACCCGTTGGGGCTCAGCCGCTGCTCAGACCTGGAGTCTTCTGGGGTATTTATTCCAGTTCCATTTCTAGGAACTGGGTTTTGGGGTTTTATTCAAGACTATTCATTGTTCCAAAGATAGAAAATCTTTTTGAATTGTCATATAAATGTACCATCTTTTAGAATGGTGTTTATATGGTCTTGTCTGCCTTTTTTGGTCAGTGATGGCATTTTTTGTTTACATTAGATGCAATAGATGCATATCTTCATTTTCTGTTTTCATTCAGATTATTTTTATTTTCTGAGATTCTCTTTTTTTGACAAGCATTACCAATTTGTTGCTTTTCCTTCTGGTCTAGCGACAGCTCTAAGAATCTTTTCAAGGTTCTCAGTATTCCTTATTTGGATGGTATTGTGGTACTGGCTCAGTCTTTTCATTCTGTGGAATCTCATACGATTCACTTTGTTGTTTCTTCAAGACATGGTTAGAGGATCTTTTTATCAAAAGCTCATTGATTCCTCACACATGGGTCACCTTTTTTAGGTTTCCAGATAAATTGTGTCAATGTTTTTGTCTCTAAACAGACAAGTGACAAGTTTATTGGGTTCCGTTTGTCGGAACTTTCAGTCTCTATTATTTCCTTCAAGTTGCTATATATGCATGGAAGTTTTAGGTTTCATGGCTGCAGCATTGGATTCGATTCCCTTTGCTCATTTAGGAAACTTTTCCAGTTTCTTATGCTGAATAATGGTGCAGGGATTCTAGGATATCACTTTTTATATCTTTGAATCCTAATGTTTAAATATCTTTGATTCGGTGGTTAAGATCACCATCATTTAGTTCTACAGGTCTCTTCGGTTCTTTCAACCTGGACCAGGATCTCTACAGATGCGAGTCTTTTAGGTTGGGAGGCTGTCTGAGGATCTCTGTCAGCACAAGGGGTTTGGAAATCTCAGGAGGCGAGATTACCATTTCATATTTTTGGAACTCCGTGCATTCTCAGAGTTCTTCAGTTTGGTTTCTTTTTGAAGAAGAGACGTTTATTGTTTTTTCAGACAGACAATGTCACAACTGTGGCGTATGTCAATCATCAGGGTGGGACTATCAGTTCTTAGGCTGTGACAGAAGTATCTCGGATATTTGCTTGGGCTAAATTCAGCTCCTATCTAATTTCTGTGGTCTTTTTCCCAGGTATAGACAATTGGGAAGCGGATTATCTCTGTTAATCAAGCTTTACATCCGGGAGAATGGTCCTTTTACCCAGATATGTTTTTAAATTTTTCAGATGTGAGGGCTTCCAGAAATAGATCTGTTGGCATCTCATCTTAACAAGGAACTTCCCAGGGGCCTATTCAGGTCAAGGGATCCTCAGGCGGAAGTAGTGTATGCATTGACACTTCCTTGGAATTTTCAATCTGCCTATATTTTTTCATCTCTGGTTCTTCTTTTAAGAGTGATTTTCAAAATCATCAGAGATCAATCTTTGGTGTGGCTGGTGGCTCTAGCATGGCCACACAGGTTTTGGTATATGGTTCTTGTTCGGATGTTCAGTTGCCAATCTTGGTTACTTCCATTAAGGCCAGACCTTATATCTTAACATTCGTTTTTTTCATCAGGAATTCAAATTATTAATTTGATGGTATGAAAATTTAACGCTTAGTACTTAGTCATAGAAGTTTCTCTGACTCAGTAATTAATACTATGTTGCAGGCTCGTAATTCTGTGTCTAGTAGGATTTATTATCGAGTTTGGAAGATTTACATCTCATGATGCTCTTCTTATGATTTCTCTTGGCATTCCTTTACAATTCCTAGGATTTTTTAGTTTCTTTATAAGGTTTTTGTCTGCAAGTTCCTTGAAAGGACAAATATCTGCTTTTCCTGTGCTGTTTCACAGTAAGAATTGCTCAATCTTTCTGATATTCATTGTTTTGTTCAGGCTTTGGTTTGTAGCAAGCCTGTCATTAAGCCAATTTCTCCTCTTTGGAGACTTAATTTGATTCTGAAGGCTTTACAGGCTCTTCTGTTTGAGCATATGCTTTCTTTGGACATTAATTACTTTCATGGAAAGTATTGTTCTTTTTAGACATCTCTTCAGCTAGAACAGTTTTTGAATTATCTGTTCTTTCTTGTGAATCTCCTTGTTCTGATTTTTCATCAGGATAAGGTGGTTTTTGCTGTCCTCATTTCTATTTTCATCTAAAGTTGTGAATTCTAACAACATTAGTGGAGGAATTATTGTCTTTTCATTGTGTCCTAATCCTAAGAATTATTTGGTAAGATTCTTACATTCTTTGGATGTGTTAAGAGTTTTGAAATATTATGTTGAAGCTATTCAGATTTCAGACAGACTTCTAGTCTATTTGTTATCTTTTCTGGTTTTAGGAAAGGTCAGAAGGCTTCTGCCATTTCTTTGGCATCTTGGTTAAAGCTTTTGATTCATCATGCTTATTTGGAGTTGGGTTAATCCCCGCCTCAGAGGTTTACGGCTCATTCTACTAGGTCAGTTTCTACTTCCTGGGCTTTTAAGAATGAAGCTTCTGTTGATCAGATTTGCAAAGCAACGACTTGGTCTTCTTTGCATACTTTTACTAAATTCTACCATTTTGATGTTTTCTCTTCTTTAGAAGCAGTTTTTGGTAGAATAGTACTTCAGGCAGCTGTTTCAGTGTGATTCTTCTGCTTATAATTTCAGTTTTTTTCATTATAAAAATTGAAACATTTGATTTGGGTTGTGGATTAATTTTTCAGCGGAATTGGCTGTCTTTATTTTATCCCTCCCTCTCTAGTGACTCTTGCGTGGAAGTTCCACATCTTGGGTATCTGCTATCCCATACGTCACTAGCTCATGGACTCTTGCTAATTACATGAAAGAAAACATAATTTATGTAAGAACTTACCTGATAAATTCATTTCTTTCATATTAGCAAGAGTCCATGAGACCCACCCTTTTTTGTGGTGGTTATAATTTTTTTGTATAAAGCACAATTATTCCAATTCCTTATTTTTGATGCTTTCGCTCCTTTCTTATCACCCCACTTCTTGGCTATTCGTTAAACTGAATTGTGGGTGTGGTGAGGGGTGTATTTATAGGCATTTTAAGGTTTGGGAAACTTTGCCCCTCCTGGTAGGAATGTATATCCCATACGTCACTAGCTCATGGACTCTTGCTAATATGAAAGAAATGAATTTATCAGGTAAGTTCTTACATAAATTATGTTTTACTGTACTGTTGCTGGCATATAACCCCTGCAAAGGGTGTTAAACATATAGTTAAAGTCAGCTTCAGAGCAGCAATGCAGTACTGGGAGCTAGCTGAACACTTCTGGTGAACCAATAACAAGAGGCATATGTGTGTAGCCACCAATTACCAATGGACCTAGGTATGCTTTTCAACAAAGGATACAAAAAGAAAAAGTATACATTTGATACTAGAAGTAAACAGAAAACTCTCTTAATATTGCATGGTCTTTCTGAACCATGACAATTTAATTTTGACTTTCAACAATATTTTGATGCTTTTAAATAGCATTCTGCATTGCTATATTTACATTTTTCTGTGGACTAAGCTCCTGGCAGTGTGAATGCTCTCAGGTGTGTGAGTACTGCATGGTTCAGCTTACTAGGTATCTTTGATATACTATTTTTTTTTTCTTTTTAAGTAATTACTTGGAAAGACTGACAGATAATAAATAGGTACAGTATGCTACATATATTTTAATTGTAATTAGTAATCTTCCCCTATAGGTGGCAGCACTGCAGGAAATAGTAATTGCTCCGGTCTCTATGGTTGAATCTCTATGGCAACACTAAGAAGCAGCTCGGGTTTAGCGTGCAGTGCTGCTGCGCATGCGCAGTTTCAGTAAAGGTTGACACCTTGAGTGTGTGTCAGCAGAAGTCGGAGGTCGGCGTGTTGAGGATGCAGGGCTGTGTGTTATGGGTAGCGCTGTGCGCTCTCTGTTTTGTCGGGGTGCATGGGGCGGACGATATTGTCGTGGGTTGCGGAGGGTTTGTGAAATCTGACGTGGACATCAACTACTCGCTTATTGAGGTGGGTGACGGCTGGGGACAGCTGACTTGGGGGAGGCTGAAGGGCCTGAATCTTAAAACTGACCCTTGTCAAAAGGTTAACGGCGGGTTGACCCGGACAGCACTATGTGTCATCTCAGGACTCTGGGGCAGCACTGGGCCTCGGCCTCCCATTCATTCTTTGCAACACTGAACTCTGCCCCTCACACTTACTGCTAATGGCCTGTCACTAATTGTAATGCAGCAGTCCCTGAAACAGCCTACCTAAAGTGTATAGTGTGCACTTACTTGTTTGCTATAAAGTGTAAACAAATCTATATATATTTGATAGTGTACCTATCTGTACGTAATGTGCAAAATGGTGGGCTCACATCTGAATGTAAGATGTATGTGGTGGTGGTCTCATCTGTATATTAGATGTATTTGATGGTGGGCTCCTATCTGTATGTAAGATGTTTGTGATGGTGGGCTCCCATCTGTATGTAAGATGTATGTGATGGTGGGCTCCCATCTGTATGTAAGATGTATGTGATGGTGGGCTCCCATCTGTATGTAAGATGTATGTGATGGTGGGCTCCCATCTGTATGTAAGATGTATGTGATGGTGGGCTCCCATCTGTATGTAAGATGTATGTGATGGTGGGCTCCCATCTGTATGTAAGATGTATGTGATGGTGGGCTCCCATCTGTATGTAAGATGTATGTGATGGTGGGCTCCCATCTGTATGTAAGATGTATGTGATGGTGGGCTCCCATCTGTATGTAAGATGTATGTGATGGTGGGCTCCCATCTGTATGTAAGATGTATGTGATGGTGGGCTCCCATCTGTATGTAAGATGTATGTGATGGTGGGCTCCCATCTGTATGTAAGATGTATGTGATGGTGGGCTCCCATCTGTATGTAAGATGTATGTGATGGTGGGCTCCCATCTGTATGTAAGATGTATGCGATGGGGGGCTCCCATCTGTATGTAAGATGTATGCGATGGGGGGCTCCCATCTGTATGTAAGATGTATGCGATGGGGGGCTCCCATCTGTATGTAAGATGTATGCGATGGGCTCCCATCTGTATGTAAGATGTATGCGATGGTGGGCTCCCATCTGTATGTAAGATGTATGCGATGGTGGGCTCCCATCTGTATGTAAGATGTATGCGATGGTGGGCTCCCATCTGTATGTAAGATGTATGCGATGGTGGGCTCCCATCTGTATGTAAGATGTATGTGATGGTGGGCTCCCATCTGTATGTAAGATGTATGTGATGGTGGGCTCCCATCTGTATGTAAGATGTATGTGATGGTGGGCTCCCATCTGTATGTAAGATGTATGTGATGGTGGGCTCCCATCTGTATGTAAGATGTATGTGATGGTGGGCTCCCATCTGTATGTAAGATGTATGTGATGGTGGGCTCCCATCTGTATGTAAGATGTATGTGATGGTGGGCTCCCATCTGTATGTAAGATGTATGCGATGGTGGGCTCCCATCTGTATGTAAGATGTATGCGATGGTGGGCTCCCATCTGTATGTAAGATGTATGCGATGGTGGGCTCCCATCTGTATGTAAGATGTATGCGATGGTGGGCTCCCATCTGTATGTAAGATGTATGCGATGGTGGGCTCCCATCTGTATGTAAGATGTATGCGATGGTGGGCTCCCATCTGTATGTAAGATGTATGCGATGGGGGGCTCCCATCTGTATGTAAGATGTATGCGATGGGGGGCTCCCATCTGTATGTAAGATGTATGCGATGGGGGGCTCCCATCTGTATGTAAGATGTATGCGATGGGGGGCTCCCATCTGTATGTAAGATGTATGCGATGGGGGGCTCCCATCTGTATGTAAGATGTATGCGATGGGGGGCTCCCATCTGTATGTAAGATGTATGCGATGGGGGGCTCCCATCTGTATGTAAGATGTATGCGATGGGGGGCTCCCATCTGTATGTAAGATGTATGCGATGGTGGGCTCCCATCTGTATGTAAGATGTATGCGATGGTGGGCTCCCATCTGTATGTAAGATGTATGCGATGGTGGGCTCCCATCTGTATGTAAGATGTATGCGATGGTGGGCTCCCATCTGTATGTAAGATGTATGCGATGGTGGGCTCCCATCTGTATGTAAGATGTATGCGATGGTGGGCTCCCATCTGTATGTAAGATGTATGCGATGGTGGGCTCCCATCTGTATGTAAGATGTATGCGATGGTGGGCTCCCATCTGTATGTAAGATGTATGCGATGGTGGGCTCCCATCTGTATGTAAGATGTATGCGATGGTGGGCTCCCATCTGTATGTAAGATGTATGCGATGGTGGGCTCCCATCTGTATGTAAGATGTATGCGATGGTGGGCTCCCATCTGTATGTAAGATGTATGCGATGGTGGGCTCCCATCTGTATGTAAGATGTATGTGATGGTGGGCTCCCATCTGTATGCAAGATGTATGTGATGGTGGGCTCCCATCTGTATGTAAGATGTATGTGATGGTGGGCTCCCATCTGTATGTAAGATGTATGTGATGGTGGGCTCCCATCTGTATGTAAGATGTATGTGATGGTGGGCTCCCATCTGTATGTAAGATGTATGTGATGGTGGGCTCCCATCTGTATGTAAGATGTATGTGATGGTGGGCTCCCATCTGTATGTAAGATGTATGTGATGGTGGGCTCTTATCTGTATGTAACGTGTATGTGATGGTGGGCTCTTATCTGTATGTAACGTGTATGTGATGGTGGGCTCTTATCTGTATGTAACGTGTATGTGATGGTGGGCTCTTATCTGTATGTAACGTGTATGTGATGGTGGGCTCTTATCTGTATGTAACGTGTATGTGATGGTGGGCTCTTATCTGTATGTAACGTGTATGTGATGGTGGGCTCTTATCTGTATGTAACGTGTATGTGATGGTGGGCTCATATCTGTATGTAACGTGTATGTGATGGTGGGCTCTTATCTGTATGTAACGTGTATGTGATGGTGGGCTCTTATCTGTATGTAACGTGTATGTGATGGTGGGCTCTTATCTGTATGTAACGTGTATGTGATGGTGGGCTCTTATCTGTATGTAACGTGTATGTGATGGTGGGCTCTTATCTGTATGTAACGTGTATGTGATGGTGGGCTCTTATCTGTATGTAACGTGTATGTGATGGTGGGCTCTTATCTGTATGTAACGTGTATGTGATGGTGGGCTCTTATCTGTATGTAACGTGTATGTGATGGTGGGCTCTTATCTGTATGTAACGTGTATGTGATGGTGGGCTCTTATCTGTATGTAACATGTATTGTGATGAAGGGCATGTCCCTGTCTGCATGTAATATATGTGGAGCAGTGTGTCCCTGTCTGTGTCAGACTGCTTGTATCTATATTGGAGAAGCCGTGTTATTCCAGAGATTTAGATATCAAAATAACAATAGTATTGCATTGAGTAGATAACTTTTTTTATTGTGTTGCTTCAGACTTGAGAAAGGAAGGCATCCTTCCGAAAAGCAATAATAGGTGGATGCACTCACTTGGAGTTATACATTAGTTACTATTTTATTGTTAAAAAAGAGTGACACATTTTTAAATCCTAGTGAGAGTAGATTTAATCCTTAAAGGGATAGGAAAGACCAAATTAAACTTGCATGATTCAGATAGAGCATGTCATTTTAAGACACTTTTTAAATTCACTTCTATTTTCAAATGTGCTTTGTTCTCTTAGTATCCCTTGTTAAAAAATGAATAAGCACATATCATACACTAGTGGGAGCTGCTGCTAATTGGTGCCTGCACACATTTGTCGCTTGTGATTGGCTAAATAGATATTTTCAGCTTCCTCTAAGAAGCGCAATGATGTCCCTTAAGCAATGAATAACAAGAGATTGAAGAAAATTTGATAATAGAATTAAATTGGAAAGTTGTTTAAAATTGCATGTTCTATCTGAATCATAAAAGAAAATTTTGGGGTTTACTATCCTTAAAATAAATTGCTAAAATATCACTGGACATCATTCAGTGACTAGAGTTTATTTTTCAAGTGTGCTCTGTGGACGAGTATTCAAGCTCAGGTTGCTGGTAACGGCATGTATTGTGTCTGTGAATACTTTGTGTCATACAAGCCACTGATGGCTCTGAGAAGGTCTGGTGTTTGAACACTGGTGCACAGACCCTTATGGCATATGTGTATGTGCATATGCTGCTGATGTCTTTTACTAGAAGCATTTTTGATAGTAGAAGTATATTGCAAAAATGCTTCTATTTAAAATTGAAATGCACCAATGCACGTTTCAATGGTGACCTTTTTATCCCTTTAATAAAGAATGCATTTTCAAAAGGTATCTGTTTTTATTTTTATTTTAAAGATTAAATTATATACGAAGCAAGGCACGCTAAAATATCAGACAGACTGTGCACCTAACAATGGATACTTCATGATTCCCCTTTATGATAAGGTGAGTGTCTACGATAGGTAGTTTCAATATTAACATTACCACTTAGTCGATTTATAGTGTGAGGGTCAGTATAGCATTGAGATTGTAATATAAGTGTTTTAATTATGTGGTATGAAACAACATTGCAATATACTATAATTATTTATTTTGCCCCCTTTCCATGTGTTTTAACTATGAAAAATGTAGGTTTTCTAAGTCTCAACTGGAAATGCATACTGCAAACCTTTCAATGTTAACCCTACTTGCTACTTACCCTGTTAACGGTTAAACTGCAGAAAAATGCAGGTTTTTCTAACAAAATTACAGTGGCTAGCCTTGTCCACTTGAAATCCAAATTAGCTCCTCCGATTAAAGCAAATGGTGAGTGGAATTTGGCTGTTGAAAAACTGTTGCTGCAAACAAGGTGATCATTATTATTTTTTACATTTTTTTTTCTTCAAATGTTTACAACGGGCTAATACATTTTTCTGTAGCAAAACATCAGAAATGTCTTGTTATTAAAGGGTGTCTAGGGTGCCTTTAAATATGGTCAGAAAACCCTATTTGACACTTTTTCAGTGCAATATTTATACAATATAATCTTTGTAAGTGATAAAAGTGCCATGTAATTAAAATCTCCCAGATCATGCAAACTTTTTGATTATTTCAGATTGACAGCATTATAGAAGTATTGGCACACCTGTATTAAGCCCTTGATTTCCAGAGGCATTACATTCTTTTCACTAATATAGTAAATAAAAGCGGAATCCTTTGAAGCATGTACAATGTTAAAGTGAATGTCAACTTGCACGAATCGGTGCCCGGTTTTAAAAAATAAAAAAAAAACGATTAAAAACAGTGGCACTTTAATTCATGAAAGCTTACATTGCACCAGATTTTACAAATGCCTTCTCCTGAAACACTGGATCGCCGATCCCATGCCTGCAGCTCCTCTGTACTTTGTCAGCAATGACGAAATCGTGTCTTTCCAATCACGGCTTCCCCCCCCCAAGGAACGTTCATCTGGTAAGGCCACACCGTGATTGGAGGAAGCCGGTTTCGTCATTGCTGTGTTAGCACAGCATGAAGAAGCGGGCGATTGGCGATCTGGTGTTTCAGGAGAAGAAGGTAAGTATTTGTAAAATCCGGTGCAATGTAAACTTTCATGAATGAAAGTGTCCCTGTTTTTAATAGTTTTTTATAAAAACCGGGCACTGATTCATAAAAATTGACATTCACTTTAAAGGAACAATAGTAATTTTTATATATGCATAGGGCAGAATTTATCTCAAATGTAGGTGCAGAGGTTTGCAAGTAGAGAACCTGTTCACCTGCAATCGCCACTTGTGATGCTGCATTGTGTGGTGAAATGTAACATTGCACAAGAGCTTTCTAGTGCAATGCTGGAGTGTCGGGGTGAATTATCTCGCCACTCCTGAGGTGGTTAAGAGGCAAATAAATCCGTTCCTGCAGCTAAGGTTCCCTTAAGTCTGTATTGCCTATGGTGCACTTCATTATATATATCTATGGAGAATAACCAAAAAGGTTAGGAGCCGGATATAAAATTCTAGGAGCCAGTGGATCACTGGCTCCTGTATTTGTCGAGCCCTGGCCTAATCAAAAGGTGCACAATGAAATAGCTCTTAGTCTGAATTTGAAATGAGCAATAGGTAAAGGGAATCAGTTGATGTGATATACTTGGGTTTTGCAAAGGCTTTTGATAAAGTGCCACATGAGATTATTGTACAAAATTAAGGGACTTTAAATAGCTTAAAATGTTCGCTCATGGATAAATAAATGGATAAAGGACAGGGAGCAATGAGTAGTAGTAAACGGATCATACTCAGATTAGACAAAGGGATTAGAGTCCCCTAGGGCTCAGTACTGGGCTCTGTTCTTTTAAATATTTTTATTAATGACTTGAAGCAAGGATTAAATAGTAACATCTATATTTTTGTTGATGATACAAAATTGCGTTAGGTCATTAGGTTAGTGGAGGATGAACTTGATTTACAAAAATTGTAAGAATGGGCAGGTAAATGGAAAATGAGATTTAATACTGGAAAATGTAAGTTTCTACATTTTGGAAGTAAAAATGAGCAGCAACCTGTTATTTAAATGGGAATAGGGATTTGTGAGTTAAAAATTGGTGCACAATGCAGAGCAGCGGCTTCTAAAGCCAATAAGATACTAGCAAGGGAGGACAGCACAATTCTGTCACTATTTAAATCCCTAGTAAGACCTCACCTTGAGTATTGAGAGTGCAGTTCTTGGGAACAATCTCAAAAAAAGACATTGCAAAGTTCTGAGAAGGGCCACAAAACTAATAAGGGGAATGGAGAATTTGAATTTGAGGAGGGGTTAGCCAAACTGGGTCTATTTTTCCTAGAAAGAAGGCGCTATAATTACTTTATATAAATATATTCAATGCCCATATACATATGGTGGAAGCTCTGTTTATTCCAAGGATTTTTTTGTGACAAAAGGAGATTTAATCTCCCAGCAACGTAAAAATCTTTACAATGTAAGAGCAATAAAATTGTGGAATGGAATGCCAATACCTTTAGATAAATTTAAATATGGCTTAGATAGATTTTTGGCTCTAAACAGAATTTGGGGATATGGATGATTGTGTTAAATGGGTCATCTTTTTAACCCATTTACCCAAAAGGACGTAAATATACGTTGTGCGGTATTTTGCCCATTGTACCGCATACCGCTTGCAGCTCAAAGACAGCCGAGAGATGCTGTCTTTGAGCTGCAAGCATCTGTCTGCATATGGAACCGGAGCATGATCGGGACTCCAGTTCCATATAAAGGTAGATGCCTGATTGTTAGATAGTGACACCTACAGATAAATATATAAAATAGTTAATAAATAAAAAAAATAAAAAAATATATCATAATAAATCTGTAAACTGGGTACTGGCAATCTACCACTACCTAAGATGGCAGACACCATTTGGAGGGGGAGGTTTAGATAGCTGTTTGGGAGGGATCAGGGAGGTAGGAGGGTAAGGGGATCCTACACTGCAGACACTTTTTGTTTTAATTGTATTTATTCCTTTCCTACCAGGACTAATTTGTCTACATCGGAACAAAGTTTAGGAGCCAGACAGTAGGATTTGTATTTAGATATATACATATATAGTACATTGCAAAGTTGATTTATTATGCTTACTGAAACATGTTATGGGGAATTACCTTTTGGCTTAATGTCCCTTGTAATAAAATCTATAGTTTCCCACTGTAACACCAGCAGAAAACCTAGCAGTATTTGACTACATGCTTTTATTGTTTCAGGGGGATTTTGTTCTTAAGATAGAGCCTCCCCTAGGGTGGAGTTTTGGTAAGTAGTAATTTCTGCCTTCAGCTCCCTTATGCTTTGTGTGTGTGTGTATTTTACATTCCCAAGTTTCTCCTATTTGTATTAGTTAAATATAATGATGGCATCTCAGGGGACCACAGACACTGCAAAAACGTGCTAATAGCTGTGTGCATAGTGTTAGCGTAACAGGAATCATTTGCTGACTTACTTTAAAGATCTAATTTGTCGCTGTAATTAGCAGAGAGCTTGCATCTATTATCAGTCGCCATAGTGTTGTATATGATTTTATTATAATATATATTAATATGTAATGTGTTTGAATACATTTGTGTATATGTGTGTGTGTGTATGTGTATGTATATATATATATATATATATATATATATGTGTGTACACACACACACACACACGTAAAGGTTTTGGATATTTTCAGTTAAGTGGTAACAACCAGTTAACTTTATGTGCTAAAAGATAAATGTCTAAGTATTTAGGTAAGGCTTTCCAGACACAGAGATCTTATTTTACTTGGGTGTATACTTTATTGCGCCACCTGAGAAGAATATGGCCAGTAAGAGATTTACAAATCGCTGGCCATTCTCTAGTAGAGATTATTCAAGACCATACTGGGTGGTCAGCTTTAACTAGGTGTTTACTAATTTGCACTTTGCTTGTTTAAACAAAGGATTTGAATTGAAAATAAAATGTTTTAAACTTTTGTACCCTTTACTATTTTAGTCTATACACAGCTCAGCCTAATGTCATTTTCACGTTTTAGTAGTAGTAGTAGTAACAATAATCATCTAAACTTTTTTTTTTGCAGAGCCAACAAGTGTCCCACTTCATGTGGATGGAGTGAATGATATTTGTACCAAAGGGGAAGATGTCAACTTTGTATTTACTGGTTTCTCTGTTACGGGAAAGGTGATATGTGAAAATCAGTATCATTTTGTCATTTATTTGCCTTTAGCATATGGAAAAATGATTTAGCTTACGAGAAAGAACACTTTATATTATAACGCTTCTATTTGCTAAATTAAATATTATACCAGCAGCGTTGTTAGCTCTTAATGTAAATGTGTCTGGGTAATACAATTCTTTTGCAAGCAGAGTGCAGTCACACTCAAGAACAGATTCATTGGCACAAATAATTTTCCCAAAATCACTGTTTAAGTTGTTGCCTCTTATCAAAGATAAAAATTGCCGGTTTAAGAGTATAGATTATTTTAGTATGTTATGTTTTTAACTTTTGGTAAAGAAAAACTCCTTAATAAACATCTGCTATATTTTATTGTATTTACATTTTCAAACAATAGATAGTTTTAAGAACATACTATATAATGTCTTCCTTTCCTCGCACTTTTTCCCCGTTAAATTTAAGCTTAACGTGATGGTAAATCCTAGCGCTTCAAAAAATGCTAGGATTTACGGTTACTTTAAAATAAAGGCCACCTTTATTCATCAGTTAAAAAACTATGAAAAGGTGCATTTATTTCACCCGGCTTCAGTGCTAAGCTAAGGGCTCTGGCTGCCCACGGCACTGATCTTTTTTTTTTTAATAATGTGATGCTTCCACAACTTAGCCAATAACTGTGTGTGCCTACAGCATAATACCGATTGGTTCGCACGGCTATTGGCTAAGAGGTGGAAATATTGCCTCATTGAAAAAATGAGTAGTGCCGTGGACCGTCCGAGCCGCTTGATGGATTAAGGTGACCTTTATTTCTAGTGAAAGCGTTTTTTGAAATGCTAGGATTTTACCATCACTTTAATATAAACTGGTAGCACTGGAATATTTCCATTAATCATAATCAGTTATCATAGCGACAACTATTTTAGTGTTTCTCATGTTTTTACACATCTTGTTGCAAAGTAGATATGTGCATTTGTGAGCTAAGAAAAGCGTAAGAAGGCGGCCTCAAGTCACATTCGGTTCTTTGCGGAGCTGGATTTAATCTTGTGAAAGTGCCGCATACTGAGATCTGGATTTGCACAGATCTCCTTGTGTTGCACTTTCACAAGATTAAATCTTGCTCTGAAAAGAGCTGAATGAGGCTTGTGGGCCTCCGCTTTCATTAGCACACAAGGTGCACGAATGCACAAATCTACTGCAAAGCACAGTTCTTTATTTCTGCATGAAAGCTAATATTAGACTTAAGGCATTACCAGCATACATGATCGTCTGTATAGGTCATGGGCACATCTTACTTGACACACAATGTATTTACCGATAATGTACTTTTTATAGTAATATGATTGACGTACAATGGAGCTGCTTCTATAGTCAAATCTGTCTTGCTCCATTACCCATAGTTATGTAGACGAACTCATAAACCGTGTTATTGTTTATATTACAGGTTCTCAGTCGAAACGAGCATTCAGGTCCTCAGGGTGTACAAGTTGCAATGCGCCGAGCAGGAAGCGGAGTTAATTTACAGACCACTGCCACACAAAAAGGAGGAAAGTAAGTTGTTGTATATAGAGTGGAATATTTATTTTTACAGTTGGGACCCGTTTTGTTAAAATGTGGGTGGACAAGGTTCCCAGACTTAGGGCGAGGCAGCATGCAATCTCAGAATTTAAAGGGATAGTCTAGTCAAATTTAAAGGGACACTGTACCCAATTTTTTTCTTTTGTAATTCAGAAAGAGCATGCAATTTTAAGCAACTTTCTAATTTACTCCTATTATCAATTTTTCTTCGTTCTCTTGCTATCATTATTTGAAAAAGAAGGCATCTAAGCTTTTTTTTTGGTTTTAGTACTCTGGACAGCACTTTATTGGTGGATGAATTTATCCACCAATCAGCAAGGACAACCCAGGTTGTTCACCAAAAATGGGCCGGCATCTAAACTTACATTCTTGCATTTCAAATAAAGATACCAAGTGAATGAAGAAAATTTGATAATAGGAGTAAATTAGAAAGTTGCTTAAAATTTCATGCTCTATCTGAATCACGAAAGAAAAATTTTGGGTACAGTGTCCCTTTAAGCTTTCATGATTCAGATAGAGCAGCAATTTTAACCAACTTTCTAGTTTACTCCTATTATCAAATTTTCTTTGTTCTCTTGATATCTTTATTTGAATGTAAGCTTAGGAGCCAGCCCATTTTTTGTTCAGAACTTGGGTAGCTTTTGCTGATTGGTGGCTACATTCTTGCTTTTTCAAATAAAGATAAGAGAATGAGAAATCATTGATAATAGAAGTAAATTAGAAAGTTGTTTAAAATGTCATGCTCTATCTGAATCATGAAAGTTTAATTTTGACTTGATCATTCCTTTAATATTACTCAAGCGATTGCCCCTTCTGGTTGAGCAAGAGCAGGACTTGTCAATCACACTGGGCTAATGAGTCCAGGATGCTTTAAAGGGACATGAAACCCAAAATTTTTCTTTCACAATTCAGATAGAGCACACCATTTTAAACAACTTTCTAACTTCTTTTATGATGTTTTCTTTGTTCGCTCTGTATCTTTTGTTGAAAAACAGGTATGTAAGCTCAGGGGTGTGTATATGCATTATATGGCAGCAGTTTTGCGAGAATGTTATCCATTTGCAAGAGCATTAGATGGCAGCGCTATTTCCTGCCATGTTGTGCACCAGACACCTACCTAGGTTAGGTATCGCTTCAACAAAGAATACCATGGGAACAAAGCAAAATTTGATAATAGAAGTAAATTGGAAGGTCTCTGAAGCAGCACCCGTAGCTTCATTAATGAAAGGCATTGGGGTTTAAAGTACAATATTTCTGCTTACCATGAGACTGTGCCTTATTTTTGCTCATATATGATCCCTGCTTGTAGCTTATCATTGGTGCCTTTTGCTTATTCCTAGGTTTGCCTTTTACAAGGTCCTTCCAGGGGATTATGAAATTGTTGCATCTCATCCGATGTGGACTCTAAAAGAGGTAAATGTGCACTTCATTCAAAGTGGATGCTTCCATATTTTAATGCTTGTTTTAACTAAATTTTCATTATATCTCTTTTATAAAAGGGGTGAGAGTCCACAAGCCATTACTCCTGGGAAATACCTCTCCTGACCACTATGAGGAGGCAAAGAGCCCTTAAAACCCCCTCCCACCTTACTGGAAACTAGTCTGACCTTTGCCTCAACAGGAGGAAGGTGAAGAAAGAAGATTGCTATATTTCCTGATATTCAGAGTTTTGTTCAGGCTTTACTCAGAATTAATCCAGTGTTTAAATCAATTGCTCCTCCTTGGAGCCTTAACTTGGTTCTAAATGTTTTGCAGGTTCCAACTTTTGAACCTATGCATAATTTGGATATTCAGCTTTTGTCCTGGAAGGTTTTGCTTCTTTTGGCCATTTCTTCTGCTAGAAGTGTTTTCAAATTTGTCTTCTCTTTTTTTTTTTTGTGAGCCTCCTTATCTTGTTTTTCATCATAAGACAGTTTTGGGGATTAAGTTTCCTGAGGAGTCTCGTGGACTCCCACCACCTTTATGAAATAAAATATAGTTTATGCTTACTTGATAAATTAATTTCTATCATGGTGGTGAGAGTCCACAAGCCATTATTCCTGGGAAATACCTCTCCTGACCACTAGGAAGAGGCAAAGATTCCCAAAACTCCAAGAGCCCTTCAAAACCTTACTGGAAACTAGTCTTACGTATAGCCAAGCAAGGAGACGAAGGATAGAAAATAATAAGATCAAACAAAAATGGAGTGGGGGGGGGGGGGCGTGAAGCGGTGAACATTTAACTGCAGCTAGAAATAAATACATTACAAAAATAGTTAAAATTCCATGAAAAATGGGTGGGGTCTTGTGGACTCACCACTATGAAAGAGAAATTAATCAAGTAAGCATAAACTATAATTTTTCCAGGTATTGTATCCTAGAATAAGTCTACATTATGAGACAGTTCTGCTAATAGAATGAACTTCATACATCTGTTAACATAAATCTCCTTAATTATATAGTTTGTCTATTATTATTATTTATTGAAATAAATATAAATTCTATTTTGGGTAGAGAAGTATTTCTTAGTCATTGGTCTCCGCACCACTACTTATCCATAACCCTCTAATCAGATGTTCCCAGGTGGAACATAAGAAATAGGTTAAAAATATGGAAGATGACCCATAAAAACAGGCATTCACAGAGTTAGGTTGATCAAATTAAAGGAATAGTCTAGTCAAAATGAAACTTTCATGATTCAGACAGAGCAAGTAATTTTAAGCAACTTTCTAATTTGCTTCTATTATTAATTTTTCTTTGTTCACTTGGTATCTTTATTTGAAAAGAATGTAAGCTTAGGAGCCGGACCATTTTTGGTTCAGCACCTGGGTAGCGCTTGCTGATTGGTGTCTAAATGTAGCCCCCTGTAAGCAAGTGCTACCCAGGGTGCTGAACCAAAAATGGGCCGGCTCCTAAGCTTACATTCTTGCTTTTTCAAATAGATGCCAAGAGAACAAAGAAAAATTGATAATAGGAGTAAATTAGAAAGTTGCTTAAAATTGCTGCGCTATCTGAATCATGAACGTTTAATTAGACTATTCCTTTAATGACCAGACCATTTTTTAATTTTCTTACCGTTAAGGACCAGGGCTATTTTTACATTTCTGCTGTGTTTGTGTTTAGCTGTAATTTTCCTCTTACTCATTTACTGTACCCACACATATTATATACCGTTTTTTTCTCACCATTAAATGGACTTTCTAAAGATACCATTATTTTCAACATATCTTATAATTTACTATACGTTTTTTTTTATTTTTATAAAATATGAGGAAAAAATGGAAAGAAAAACACACTTTTGCTAACTTTGACCACCAAAATCTGTTACACATCTACAACCACCAAAAAACACCCATGCTAAATAGTTTCTAAATTTTGTCCTGAGTTTAGAAATACCCAATGTTTACATGTTCTTTGCTTTTATTGCAAGTTATAGGGCAATATGTACAAGTAGCACTTTGCTATTTTCAATTTTTTTTTTCTTCAAAATTAGCGCTAGTTACATTGTAACCCTGATATCTGTCAGGAATCCCTGAATAGCCCTTGACATGTATATATTTGTATTTAGTAGACAACCCAAAGTATTGATCTAGGCCCATTTTGTATATTTCATCACCATTTCACAGCCAAATGCGATCAAATAAAAAAATCCTTAACTTTTTCACAATTTTTGGTTTCTCACTGAAATGATTTACAAACGGCTTGAGCAATTATGGCACAAATGGTTGTAAATGCTTCTCTGGGATCCCCTTTGTTCAGAAATAGCATACATATATGGCTTTGGCATTGCTTTTTGGTATTTAAAAGGCCGCTAAATACTGCTGCGCACCACACTTGTATTATGCCCAGAAGTGAAGAGGTTAATTAGTCAACTTGAAGGGTTAATTTTAGCTTTAGTGTAGAGATCAGCCTCCCACCTGACACATCCCACCCCCTGATCCCTCCCTGACCCCTCTCAAACAGCTCTCTTTCCTCCCCCACCCCCCAAAGGTCACCCCTATCTTAAGTACTGGCAGAAAGTCTGCCAGTATAAAAATAAGAGGATTTTTTAAATATATTTTCTGCAGGGTGTAGTATCCCCCCTTACCTCCAAAAACCTCCCCCCCCAAACAGCTCCCTAACACTCCCCCCTTTACCTATTAGCCGCCATGTTAGGCACTCTCAGCTATCTGCCAGTACCCATTTTGCTATAATTTTTGGCTTTTTTTATATATATTTTATAAAAATAACCTTTTTTTCCTGTAGTTTAGCTGCCCCTCCCGCCCTCCTCCCGCACCCCTCCCGCCTCCTCGTCCTTGGTTGTTAACGACCGTTTGTTGTTGGATGTGCCTGGCACGTCCTTGGTCGTTAAGGGGTTAAAGGAAATCAAAATAAAGATATAGTTTAATAGTGTCTAAAAGTACATTGAAAATGAGGTAGTTGGTCATATATATATATATATATATATATATATATATATATATATATATATATATATATATATATTTATGTGTGTGTGTATATATATATATATATATATTTGTGTGTGTATATATACAGTATATGTAAAATAACATAAATCATATGTGAATATACTGTGACATTTGCTCTTTTTTAATAGTTTGTTTTCATATTCGAATGAGGCGTTTATGATATTACACATCTGTCTTCCTTGATCACTAACATAGTTTGACCCTTTTTTCAGGCGACCACCATGGTACAAGTGATCAGTTCCAATGCTCAAGCCTTAAACACGCTGATAGTTGCTGGTTATGATGTCTCAGGGTCCGTTCGCAGCGATGGAGAGCCAATGAAGGGCGTCATGTTTTTGCTTTTTTCTTCCTCAATTAAAAGCGAGGTAATGGATGCATATTAGTTTTAACCTTCTTTAACTCTATATAATCTTGTATTGTTGTTGATATTTTCTGACAGGTAATTTAGCAACAGCCCTCCTTATGGTTAAATGGACATTATTCCGATTTGTATGCCCAGCCCAAATCACAAATCACTCTTTTAAAGAAAACATAATTTTCTTAGCTGATTTAAAAAATATTGTTTACATTTTTTTTATTTATTATTTTGAGTTTGTCCGTTCATAAAAGTCTTCATTAGGGGGGGACCTATTTATGAGGGGACCTGATACAAGATCTATTGTGCCATTGCAGCACCTTCTTTTCTTTTTGTTTGTTAACAGAAAATGACCTAACACAATTTCAGGTTATAAAATGTATCTGAAGGTTTGTTTTCCCCAGCACAGAGAGCCAATTACCTTCCTGTTTTTACCCTGGTAGTTACAGCTGGAGCTAACATATTAATCGGCTATCATTATATTTAGTACTTCTGTATTTACTTTAACTTTTAAATATTCTACACAAGCAATGTACAATAAAATAAATCCCTCCTGTATATAATTGTATTTAATATGTAACTAAAAATATTTTATTGTATTAGAAATGCAATGCCATTGATTTAAAGGGACAGTGCACTGTAACATTTTCTTTCCTTTAATGTGTTCTCAATTATCCATATTCCCTGCTGAAGTGTAGTAAATTGTTTACCAATGGCTCCTTTACTTTTATTTTAGTATATACAATAGCTGATTTTGTCTGTGATATACTGAAATTAATACAGATGTACTGGCTATAGTAAATCTATATAAACATAGCCAGCAGAAGAAAATTCACTTTCACTGGGAGGTAGGAGAGATAAGTAATAACATTAATCTTCAATTGTATTCTCTAAGTATTGGGCTTTGGTTTACAGACAGAGATAATATATATATAATCTCTATATCTGCAATATACTTTTGTTATTTATTTTGTCCCCTTTTCCTGTAATTCCATTCAGAAATTGTGATCTTTTCAATTCCTGTTAGAAATGGAAGTGCAGAACACTGTTATATCCCACACAGCCATTGGCTGCACACTCTAGTGACCTATTTATAACTGTCCCTAATTGGTCACAGCAGAGAAGGTCACCTAAGTTACAACTTGGCAGCTCCCATTTGGTATACAGACAGAGATAATATAAAGAAGTGTGTGTACAGAAAGTGACAAAATACGTATATCTGATTTCCATGCAAGCCCAGCCAATTGTAATCGGTTGTGGTGTAAAAGAAACAGCTATTTCAGATACAAAAACTAGCCTAAAGGAGCAATTTCTAATACATTTTGTTTTATCTATTATGGTGCTGGTATAACAAGTCATTGGAAACACATTTTGCAGTACACTATTCCTTTAAAGGGACATTAAACACTTTAAGATGATAATATAAAATGATTATATATATATATATATATATCTGCAATATACTTTTGTTATTTATTTTGTCCCCTTTTCCTGTAATTCCATTCTGAAATTGTGAGCTTTTCAGTTCCTTTTAGAAATGGAAGTGCAGAACTCTGTTATATCACACACAGCCATTGGCTGCACACTCTAGTGACCTATTTATAACTGTTCCTAATAGGCCACAGCAGAGAAGGTAACCTAAGTTACAACATGGCAGCTCCCATTGTTTTATAGACACTAAAACTTTACACTTGTTTTGTCACTATTTAAACAGCTAATGAAACTTTAAAAAATACATCTACATGTTATTCTCAGACTAATCTTGTCTTTAAATTCATCTTTCTATCTAGAAATTATTTGTGTTTCATGTCCCATTTTAAGCTTCGATTATTATATTATACAGATATATATATATATATATATATATATATATATATATATATATATATATATATATATATATATATATATATATATATATATATATATATATATATATATATATATATATATATATATATATATATATATATATATATATACAGACAGAAACACTCTTTTGAGGTATGAAAGTTTCCATCCGGAGACAGTGTTCAATTCTATCCCAAGAAGTCAGTTACTACGATCTAAAAGGATAGTGAGTGATCAGGACAGATTGCCCTCTAGGCTACAATCTATGGGTAAGAAGTTTATTGAAAGAGGTTATCCTCAGGAGATTATAAATAAAAGTATCATGGATCTTGATAAAAGTAAAGCCAAACCTAAAACCAGAAATGATGTAAATAGATTGGTGCTCACTATGGAATATAGTCAGCGAAGCCAACATATTTTTAAAGCAGTAAGAAAACACTGGCATCTATTAACTAAATTTAATCCTGAGGTTGAGTCTTTCAAATTACCACCAATGCCATCCTATAGACGGGTGAGAAATCTAAGGGATAATCTAGTCAGAGCAGATGTGGGGACAACTAAACAATCTGAAATTAACTATTTGACTACTCCCAATAAAGGATGTTATCCTTGTCTGCACTGTGCACAATGTAATTCAGTTATTAGAGGTAAATATTTGGCCCAAAATGACAAACGTAAACAGTATACCATCAATGGTCTATACACTTGTCAAACCAATTATGTAATCTATCTACTCAAATGTCCATGTGGCCTCTGTTATATCGGAGAGACCACCCAAGCCGCCAGGGATAGGTTTAGTCAGCATAAGGCATCAATTAAATCTAAAGATATGTCTCTGCCAGTATCTGCACATTTCACCCAAATGGGACACACTGTTAGTCAGTTGCGCTTCCAAGTAATCGACCATATCCCCACACACAGAAGAGGGGGTAACAGAGAACTTAAACTAAAACAAAAAGAAGTTTGGTGGATCAAGAAATTGAATACATTGTACCCTTATGGTCTGAATAGGGACTACGACCTGTATTTGTTTTTATAAATTTTGATAGGGTGTTATTCAATATGGTACCACTAGAGGCCACTAATAGAAAAAGTAATATGTATATTATCTTGCCTGGATAGGCATGGGTTAATTCAATTAAGAATGTGAGCTGAAATCTGATTGGTCATACCACCCTTTTTAAATGTGTGTTTTACTGTGTTTTAACTATGCATGATTAAGGACCATGTAGGTCCGAAACGTCGCTGTTTTATTGTTGTGATATCTCCAATAAAGAAATAATTCACCTTTAAGAAAATTGATGCAGTGGTGCTGTTACTTTCTACATATGGACTATATATATATATATGCAGCCACCAATCAGCAGCTAGAACCTAGGTTCTCTGCTGCTCCTGTACTTGCCTAGATAAACCTTTCAGCAAAGCATAACAAGAGAAGGAAGCAAATTAAATAATAGAAGTAAATTGGAAAGTTGTTTAAAATGGTATTATTGATATGAATCATGAAAGAAAAATTTGTGGGTTTCATGTCCCTTTAAATTGCATCATACAAGCCACTGCAGACTCTGAGCCAGCATCGTGTTTAAAGGGACATAAAGCCCCAATTTTGTCTTTCATAATTCAGATAGAACATGCAAGTTTAAATATCTTTTCAATTTCAGTCTATTATAAAAATGTGCTTTGTTCTCTTTGTATCCTTTGTTGAAGGAGAAACAATGCATTACTGGGAGCCAGCTGAACACATCAGGTGAGCCAGTGATGAGTCATATATGTGCAACCAGCCGCTAGCTCCCAGTAGTACATTGCTGCTCCTGAGCCTCCCTAGGTGTGCTTTTCAACAAAGGATACCCACTTAGATAACAAGTAAATTGTAAAGTTATTTCAAATTCGGAATCATTGAAGAAAAAAATTGGAATTCATGCCCCTTTAAATACTGGTGCGTGGGTCACATGCAGCATATGTGCGTTTGCCTCCGATACAGTGATAGCTTTTTGCACTTACAATTATATCACAAAAAGGCTTCAATTCAAAACTGAAATGCACCGATTGCCATTTAAATTTTGATCATTATGTCCCTTTAAGAGTTCTCAAAGAGTTTTATGTTTTCCTTTTCAGCACTTTAAGCCTAATGCTAAACTGTCACTGTTCAGTTTTTCTAGTGTATACAAAGCTTTCTCATTAATTTCTTTCTTATTGCAAATGAATCCCCCACAGGATATTTTGGGCTGCAATTTGTCACCAGTCGAAGGATTCCAGGGAAAAGATGAGTCCCTCTCATATCTGTGTCACATCACATCTGGCGACGATGGCTCATTTACCTTCCTGTCACTTCCTAGTGGGGATTACAGTGTGGTGAGTGAGGAGAATGTCTGCGTCGTCTGGTTTATCCGCAGCTTTTCATAGCGCTGTTCTCTGCAATTGTCTAATTAACCATCTGCCTCTTTTATCTGCTGTCAGACTGCTAAACTCCTTCTGGCTCAAATTAACCATAGAAAGCTTTGTTGGTTAAATCCACCAATACATTTACTGTGACTATTACGGACTACTACAGCTTTGTAATGAAATGTGTTTGTATTATAAGTCTTGTAACCGTCTCTGCATTGCAATCCATGAGAGATTCTGAATTCTAGCTTTCTCACCAGTTCTTAGAAAAATCTATCGTGGCAGATATTAAACGGCTACAGCTTTGGAATCAAGTCAA
Organism: Bombina bombina; assembly: GCF_027579735.1. Lineage (NCBI taxonomy): Eukaryota > Metazoa > Chordata > Amphibia > Anura > Bombinatoridae > Bombina > Bombina bombina. The sequence continues at coordinate 157,216,427 of NC_069509.1, forward strand.
CAATTCTTTTCAACACATTCAAATCCTTTTGTCCGTTTAGCTGACTATTTCACCTGAATGTTTTTTTTTTTTTTAAACCCCTTAATGACCGGACCATTTTTCAATTTTCTTACCCTTAATGACAATGGCTATTTTTACATTTCTGCAGTGTTTGTGTTTAGCTGTAATTTTCCTCTTACTCATTTACTGTACCCACACATATTATATACCGTTTTTCTCGCCATTAAATGGACTTTCTAAAGATACCATTATTTTCATCATATCTTATAATTTACTAAAAAAAAATGATAAAATATGAGGAAAAAATGGAAAAAACACACGTTATCTAACTTTGACCCCCAAAATCTGTTACACATCTACAACCACCAAAAAACACCCATGCTAAATAGCTTATAGATTTTGTCCTGAGTTTAGCAATACCCAATATTTACATGTTCTTTGCTTTTTTGGCAATTTATGGGGCAATAAATACAAGTAGCACTTTACTATTTCCAAACCACTTTTTTTCAAAATTAGCGCTAGTTACATTGGAACCCTGATATCTGTCAGGAATACCTGAATATCCCTTGACATGTATATATTTTGTTTTAGAAGACATCCCAAAGTATTGATCTAGGCCCATTTTGGTATATTTCATGCCACCATTTCACCTCCAAATGCGATAAAAAAAAAAAAAAAAAAAAAAAAAAAAAGTTTTTCACAAATTTTGTCACAAACTTTAGGTTTCCCACTGAAATTATTTACAAATAGCTTCTGCAATTATGGCACAAATGGTTGTAAATGCTTCTCTGGGATCCCCTTTTTCAGAAATAACAGACTTATATGGCTTTGTGGTTGCTTTTTGGTAATTAGAAGGCCGCTAAATGCCACTGCGCACTACACGTGTTTTATGCCCAGGAGTGAAGGGGTTAATTAGGGAGCTTGTAGGGAGCTTGTAGGGTTAATTTTAGCTTTAGTGTAGTGTAGTAGACAACCCCAAGTATTGATCTAGGCCCATTTTGGTATATTTTATGCCACCATTTCACCGCCAAATGCGAGCAAATTAAAAAAAAAACTTTACATTTTTCACAATTTTAGGTTTCTTACTGAAATTATTTACAAACGGCTTGTGCTATTATGGCAGAAATTGTTGTAAAAGCTTCTCTGGGATCCCCTTTGTTCAGAAATAGCAGACATATATGGCTTTGGCGTTGCTTTTTGGTAATTAGAAGGCCGCTAAATGCTGCTGCGCACCACACGTGAATTATGCCCAGCAGTGAAGGGGTTAAATTAGGTAGCTTGTAGGGAGCTTGCAGGGTTAATTTTAGAGATCAGCCTCCCACCTGACACATCCCACCCCCTGATCCCTCCCAAACAGCTCTCTTCCCTCCCCCATCCCACAACTGTTCCCGCCATCTTAAGTACTGGCAGAAAGTCTGCCAGTACTAAATAAGTTTTTTTTTTTTTTTTTTTTTTTTAAATAAAAATAATAAAATATTTTAGTTGTGATGGACCCCTGTCTTAGCACCGACCTCCCTGATCCCCCCCTCCAGCTCTCTAACCCTCTCCCCTACCTAATTACCGCCATCTTGGGTACTGGCAGCTCTCTCTATAGAAAAATATAAAGCTCAATAATTTTGGTTGAATGGTATGTTTCCCCCCCTCTGTTTAACATCCTTGTTCCCCAATAGCTGTTTCATAGAGAAACAAAAATCCCCGCTAATTGGATCTGAGAATTAAGACAAAAAATAAACTGTTGATCCCTGTTTCTGAAATTGCCTTAGTCTCTTATTAAAGTAAAATAAGTGTGCAAAATACCTGTGCATTGCAAACTCTGGGTTTATTTTATTTTGTGTACACTACTTACTTTAAACTGTTCTATAACTTATTCAAACTGTTTTTCACAGATACCTTTTTACAGAGGAGAACGAATTACATTTGATGTTGCTCCATCCAGAATGGACTTTACTGTGGAACACGACAGTGTCAAATTAGAGGTATATTAGAACTTGCTAATAAAATAAATTAATTAGTATGTGATCCGGGTATAGATTTAACAACAAATGGTAGAACACTTTTTTAATGACTGTGTTTAATTATCCAGAATGAATCTACATTGTGTTTTGTTAAGGTGATGGTGCATCCGAAAGTTTAAAAAAAACACTAGGATTTACTATTATTTTTAGTGATTGAAAATCCTAGTGTTTGTTAATTCTGTTAAAGGGACATTTAAAGACGATTTTCTTTTTATGCACCAGAAATTATTCACTAAAGGCACATGAAACCCAAAAATATTCTTTTATGATTCAGATAGAGAATACAATTGTAAAAAACTTTTTAATTTACTTCTATTATTTAATTTGTTTTATTCTCTTGGTATCATTTGGTGAAGGAGCTGCAATGCACTACTGGTTTTTAACTAAACACATGGGTGAGCCAATGACAATTGGTATATATATGAAGCCACCAATCAGTAGCTAGAACCTAGATTCTTTGCTGCTCCTGAGCTTTCATAGATACACATTTTAGCAAAGAATAACAAGAGAATAAAGCAAATTAAATAATAGAAGTAAATTGGAAAGTTGTTTAAAATCGTATTCTCTATCTCAATCATGAAAGAAAAAATTTGGGTTTCATGTCCCTTTAATTACAAAAGCTCTGCATGCATAATAAATAATTTAAATGCATTACAAACTGCCATTTTGCTAGAAAAAGTGTGGATTGTTTTGCAGGCCCTGGAGACACCTATTGAAAAGCCTCTTGAATGTTATCTTTCTTTTCTTTTTTAAATTTTTTTTTTAATTATTTTTTTTTTTTAAATTGCAGCCGATTTTCCATGTCATGGGTTTCTCGGTGACCGGGAGGGTTCTGAATGGACCGGACGGTGAAGGAGTGACTGATGCTCTGGTTACACTCAACAACCAGATAAAGGGTGAGCTGCCCCCCGTCTATGTTTCAGTTGCCACCTGTTTGTCTTGTAAACTTACATTTAATGTCTGATAATAATGTTTGAAGAATAAAAAAGCAAGACCTTTTGCTGCGTCCCATAACCTTTAAGATTCACCATTCTTTCTTACATCTTATCTTTATACGTCTTATAATTATTAAATTATAACCTTTTTTTTCGGTTTCTTAGTTCATAATGCTTTTTACTATTTCATTAATGCAATTACTGCTTTTCCGGGTGACTTGTTTTGCAGTTACAACTAATGCGGATGGATCTTTCCGTCTGGAAAACATGACGGCTGGTACATATACAATAGATGCGCAGAAGGATCACATATATTTTGACACTCTTACAGTAAAAATTGCACCAAACACGCCACAGCTTGCTGACATTATTGCAACAAGGTTAGAACATTTTTCTCTTTTCTGTAAGGAATGGAAGATTTAAAGTGGCTACTAAATGATAATGTACTGACATAAGTTATATTATTTTCTCTTTAAAACTCTTTCCATGATTTATGATTTACTCATAGGACTATTGGGACTTGTTCTGTTTTGACTTTCAAAAACTTCCTAACTGGTTGTTAACTCAATTTTTTACTTAAATAAAATTGTAAAAAAAAAGCTTATTCCACCCAAAATTTGAATCCACATGGATGCATTTCAGTTTTAAATAGAAGCATTTTTGTAATATACATGTATTAGCAAAACTGCTTCTAATAAGTTATAGCTGTTTCAAATGTGTATTTAAGTATGCCCCGTGCACCAGTATTTTAAACACAGCACTTGCTCACAGAGCGTAAGGTGCTTATACCATCTGGTAATGACTCAGTTTAATTGCTGACATGATACAAGCCCCACTGGCACTCTGTGCAGCTGTAGCATTTAAAATGCTGGTCTACTAAGAATATCTAGCTATGCTTCACATGCACGTGCAGAGAAAAAACATAATTTATGTAAGAACTTACCTGATTACCTTATTCATTTCTTTCATATTGGCAAGAGTCCATGAGCTAGTGACGTATGGGATATACAATCCTACCAGGAGGGGCAAAGTTTCCTAAACCTCAAAATGCCTTTAAATACACCCCTCATCACACCCACAATTCAGTTTAATGAATAGCCAAGTAGTGGGGTGATAGAAAAAAAGGAGTAAAAAGCATCAAAAAAGGAACTGGAAATATAATTGTGCTTTATACAAAAAAACATAACCACCATAAAAAGGGTGGGTCTCATGGACTCTTGTCAATATGAAAGAGATGAATTTATCAGGTAAGTTCTTACATAAATTATGTTTTCTTTCATGTAATTGACAAGAGTCCATGAGCTAGTGACGTATGGGATAGTAATACCCAAGATGTGGAACTCCACAGAAGAGTCACTAGAGAGGGAGGGATAAAATAAAAACAAGTTTTCTCTGTGAAAAAAATCACAAAAAGACAAAGGCGCCTCCTAGTGTAATACAGTTGGTGAAAGAGATTTGTTAGGTAATCAAAAAGGTACTCACAAGTGGAGCAGCACCCAATTGTGCTAAATCAAACAGACTGGGATCTCACAGTGTCCCAGCTCACTGACACTGCAAGGAAACTGGTTTCTCCAATGTCTTGCCGGACTGACAGAGCTCAGACTCTCACAAAGAGGTTTACATAAAACCAAATTTTATTAATAAAATAAAAATCTCAGTGTCTCATGACACTAGATATTAAAAGAACAAGCAACGCGTTTCTCAGACTGCTGTCTGTTTCATCAGGCTTCTATTGATACAATGAGAGTACTGGCTTAAATAAAAACATATGACCAATCCCAGTTCATTAACACCTGACACACCCAACCAGGTGTACTAAGACCTAATTGGTCTCAATATAACCACTGACATAATAAACAAAATAGAATAACAATCTCTAAACATCTAAAAACATTTTAAAAAATTAATCATGAGAATGAGTATATATACATACACACACATAAATACATATATATATATATATATATATATATATATATATATATATATATATATACATACACACATACACACATATATATATATATATATATATATACACATACACACACATATATACACATAAGGGTTAACATAATGAGTCTATCCAATCTTGTGAACAAGGTCTTATCATAGACATATATATTCCTTTAAAATAAAATTACTAAAACTTGACCCACATTACCTCTGTATTAAAACTGTAAAAACAAAAGTCAAAATAAAATGTTAATTTGTCAAAACGGAACCTATGTGCATTCTATGCTTAATTACAGATATGTATATAAATAGAAAGATATTAAGCAATGTGTGCATTATAATAATCTTATTTCCATTATTGCCTCTAATTATGACTTTTGACATATGTTTTTAAAAATACCTTTTTTCATTCAGATCAGCAATGTACAATTTGCTCTAAGTTTGTCTGATCCTAAGAGTGATTTACTTCCTGACACATGGTTTACTTCCTTATACATCATAAGTCACAGGGCCACTGAGGACCTATCATCAATTGTTAAGGGATGACCACAAAGCCAATCAGGGCTAGGCTAATACAGCCCACATGCATAGCATAGTTGTTATGTTTAGAAGGGGACAGCCTAATATGGGAAGAGTCCACAACCTGAGCCTACAAAAAAAATGTTAATTAATAAAAAATTGATTATACTATGTTCTTATTTATACAAATATGCGGCTGCTAGTGAGATACTATTAGACTCTTTTGTATAAATAAGAACATAGTATAATCAGGTTGTGGACTCTTCCCATATTAGGCTGTCCCCTTCTAAACATAACAACTATGCTATGCATGTGGGCTGTATTAGCCTAGCCCTGATTGGCTTTGTGGTCATCCCTTAACAATTGATGATAGGTCCTCAGTGGCCCTGTGACTTATGATGTATAAGGAAGTAAACCATGTGTCAGGAAGTAAATCACTCTTAGGATCAGACAAACTTAGAGCAAATTGTACATTGCTGATCTGAATGAAAAAAGGTATTTTTAAAAACATATGTCAAAAGTCATAATTAGAGGCAATAATGGAAATAAGATTATTATAATGCACACATTGCTTAATATCTTTCTATTTATATACATATCTGTAATTAAGCATAGAATGCACATAGGTTCCGTTTTGACAAATTAACATTTTATTTTGACTTTTGTTTTTACAGTTTTAATACAGAGGTAATGTGGGTCAAGTTTTAGTAATTTTATTTTAAAGGAATATATATGTCTATGATAAGACCTTGTTCACAAGATTGGATAGACTCATTATGTTAACCCTTATGTGTATATATGTGTGTGTGTATATATGTGTGTGTATATATATATATATATATATATATATATATATGTGTGTGTGTATATATATATATATATATATATATATATATGTATTTATGTGTGTGTATGTATATATACTCATTCTCATGATTAATTTTTTAAAATGTTTTTAGATGTTTAGAGATTGTTATTCTATTTTGTTTATTATGTCAGTGGTTATATTGAGACCAATTAGGTCTTAGTACACCTGGTTGGGTGTGTCAGGTGTTAATGAACTGGGATTGGTCATATGTTTTTATTTAAGCCAGTACTCTCATTGTATCAATAGAAGCCTGATGAAACAGACAGCAGCCTGAGAAACGCGTTGCTTGTTCTTTTAATATCTAGTGTCATGAGACACTGAGATTTTTATTTTATTAATAAAATTTGGTTTTATGTAAACCTCTTTGTGAGAGTCTGAGCTCTGTCAGTCCGGCAAGACATTGGAGAAACCAGTTTCCTTGCAGTGTCAGTGAGCTGGGACACTGTGAGATCCCAGTCTGTTTGATTTAGCACAATTGGGTGCTGCTCCACTTGTGAGTACCTTTTTGATTACCTAACAAATCTCTTTCACCAACTGTATTACACTAGGAGGCGCCTTTGTCTTTTTGTGATTTTTTTCACAGAGAAAACTTGCTCTTAGATCCTGATTTCCCTGACAAAGCAGCTGACTCCAGTCATCATCTGTGTTCCTGATCATTGATCATCCTGGTATTTGATCACATTCATCATTTGGGACTATTCCCACCCCAATTGGGACATTTATCATCTATATAACATTGCAGAAGAAGACAGCATTTCCAGATAAGAACCTTTCAGGAATTTCTTATTACTGTATTTGCTATTATTTGTGTTGTATCCTATGTTTCTCATAGTCCCATATTTATAAGAATTGTTTCTTTTTTGTTTACATTATTCTGTATAGTATATTTTATTATAGTTATTATATGTAATATCTTGTTCTCTTCTCTCTTAGCCTATTTACATAATAATCATATAAGGTCCTGTGCGCCCCCTAGTAGTAACACACCCTTAGTGTTACTGATTGTTTCTTTTTATAAAATAAAAACAGCCATTTTCCGCTGAAAAAATTCAATCCACAACCAAAAAAATAAGTTTTCTCATAATTCAAAAGAAAAAACTTAAAACATAAGCAGAGGAATCAAACTGAAACAGCTGCCTGAAGAACGTTTCTACCAAAAACTGCTTCTGAAGAAGCAAATACATCAAAACAGTAGAATTTAGTAAATGTATGCAAAGAAGACCAAGTCGTTGCTTTGCAAATCTGATCAAGCTTCATTCTTAAAAGCCCACAAAGTGGAGACTGATCTAGTAGAATGAGCTGTGATTCTCTGAGGTGGGGCCTGACCCGACTCCAAATAAGCCTTATGAATCAAAAGCTTTAACCAAGATGCCAAGGAAATGGCAGAAGCTTTCTGACCTTTCCTAGAACCAGAAAAGACAACAAATAGATTAGAAGTATTCCTGAAATATTTAGTAGCTTCAACATAATATTTCAAAGCTCTTACAACATCCAGAGAATGTAAGGATCTCTCCAAAGAATTCTTAGGATTAGGACACAAAGAGGGAACAGCAATTTCCCTATTAATGTTGTTGGAATTCACAACTTAAGTTAAAAATTTAAATGAAGTCTGGCAAAACTGCCTTATCTTGATGAAAAATCAGAAATGGTGACTCACAAGAGAGAGCAGATAATTCAGAAACTCTTCTAGCAGAAGAGATAGCCAAAAGGAACAACATGCATAGGCTCAAAAGTAGGAGCCTGTAAAGCCTTCAAAACCAAATTAAGACTCCAAGGAGAAGATTGATTTAATGACGGGCTTGATACGGACCAAAGCCTGTACAAAACGGTGAATATCAGGAATCTTGGCAATCTTTCTGTGAAATAAAACAGAAAGAACAGAGATTTGTCCCTACAAGGAACTTGCAAACAAACCTTAATCCAAACCATCCTGAAGAAACTGTAAAATTCCGGGAATTCTAAAAGAATGGCAAGAAAATTTATGAGAAGAACACCATGAAATATAAGTCTTCCAAACTCGAAAATAAATCTTCCTAGAAACAGATTTACGAGCCTGTAACATAGTATCAATCACTGAGTCAGAGAAACCTCTATGACTAAGCACTAAGCGTTCAATTTCCATACCTTCAAATTTAATGATTTGGGATCCTGATGGAAAAACAGTCCTTGAGACAGAAGGTCTGGTCTTAAGGGAAGTGGCCAAGGTTGACAACTGGACAACGTCCGCATAGCAGAACCTGTGGGGCCATGCTGGTGTTACCAGGAACACAAATGAATGTTCCATGATGATCTTGGAGATCAGTCTTTGAAGAAGAACTAGAGGCGGGAAGATATAAGCAGGTTGGTAAAACCAAGGAACTGCTAACACATCCACCGACTCCACCTGAGGATCCCTGGACCTGGACAAACCTGGGAAGTTTTTTTGTTTAGATGGGAAGCCATCAGATCTATTTCTGGAAGACACATCTGTATGGAGCGACCACCCCCCGGATGTAAAGTCTGATGGCTGAGATAATACGCGTCCCAATTGTCTATACCTGGGATATGTACTGCAGAAATTAGACAAGAGGTGGATTCCGCCCTAAGCAAGTATCCAAGATACTTCTTTCATAGCTAAGGGACTGTGAGTCCCCACCCTGATGATTGACATATGCCACAGTTGTGACATTGTCTGTCTGAAAACAAATAAATGGTTCTCTCTTCAACAGAGGCCAAACCTGACGAACCCTGAAAATAGCACGGAGTTCTAAAATATTGATTGGTAACCTGGCCTCTTGAGATTTCCAAACCCCTTGTGCTGTCAGAGATCCACAGACAGCTCCCCAACCTGAAAGACTTGCATCTGTTGTGATTACAGTCCAGGTTGGATGAACAAAAGAAGCCCCTTGAATTATATGTTGGGGATCTAACCACCAAGTCAGAGAAAGTTGAACATTGGGATTTAAGGATATTAATTGTGATATTTTTGTATGATCCCTGCACCATTGATTCAGCATACAAGCTGGAGAGGTCTCATATGAAAACGAGCAAAGGGGATCGCGTCCGATGCTGCAGTCATGATACCTAAAACCTCCATGCACATAGCCACTGAAGGTTTTGACAGACTGAAACCAATTTCATTAGTCTCTTTTCTGTTAGAGACAGAGTCATGGATACTTAATCTATCTGGAAACCTAAAAAGGTGACCCTTGTCTGTGGAATCAAGGCACTTTTTGGTAAATTGATCCTCCAACCATGTCTTTGAAGAAACAACACTAGTTGATTTGTGTGAGATTCGGCAAAATGTAAAGACTGAGCTAGTACCAAGATATCGTCCAAATAAGGAAACACCGCAATACCCTGTTCTCTGATTACAGAGAGTAGGGCACCGAGAACTTTTGAAAAAATTCTTGGAGCTGTTGCTAGGCCAAATGGAAGAGCGACAAATTGGTAATGCTTGTCTAGAAAACAGAATCTCAGAAACCGATAGTGGTCTGGATGAATTGGAATATGAAGATATGCATCCAGTAAGTCTATCGTGGACATATAATGACCTTGCTGAACAAAAGGCAGAATAGTCCTTATAGTCACCATTTTGAAAGTTGGCACTCTTATAAAACGGTTCAAAATGTTCAGATCAAGAACTGGCCTGAATGAATTTTCTTTCTTTGGGACAATGAATAGATTTGAATAAAACCCCAGACCCTGTTCCTGAAACAGAATTGGTATAATTACCACTGAAAGCTCTAGATCTGAAATACACTCCAGAAAAGCCTGAGCCTTCACTGGATTTGCTGGAACACGTGAGAGAAAAAATCTTTTCACATGAGGTCTTACTCTGAATCCTATTCAATACCCTTGAGAGACAGTGTTCGGAATCCATTGGTTTTGGACAGAATCAGCCCAAATGTTTTGGAAAATTTTTAATCTGCCCCCCCCCCATCAGCTGAGCTGGAATGAGAGGCCGCACCTTCATGCAGACTTGGGGGCTGGCTTTGGTTTCTTGAAAGGCTTAGATTTATTCCAACTTGAAGAGGTTTTCTAGTTGGAACCAGATTCTTTGGGGGTAGGATTAGCTTGCTATTTCTTATTCTGTTGAAAAGAATGAAAACGATTAGAAGCTTTAGATTTACCCTTAGATCTTTTATCCTGAGGTAAAAAAACAAACACAATTTCCCTTCCCCCCAGTAACAGTTGAAATAATTGAATCCAACTGAGAACCAAATAAATTGTTACCTTGGAAAGAAAGAGATAGTAATCTAGACTTAGATACCATGACAGCATTCCAATATTTGAGCCACAAAGCTCTTCTAGCTAAAATAGCTAAAGACATAGATTTAACATCAATTTTGATGATATCAAAAATGGCATCACAGATAACATGATTAGCATGTTGAAGCAAGCGAACAATGCTATACAAATCAGGATCTGTTTCTTGTTGCGCTAAACTTTCCAACCTATAGTTGATGCAGCTGCAACATCAGCCATAGAAATGGCAAGCCTGAGAAGATAGCCAGAATATAAATAAGCTTTCCTTAGATAAGATTCAAGATTCCTATCTAAAGGGTCCTTAAAGGAAGTACTATCTTCCATAGGGTTAGTAGTACGTTTGGCAAGAGTAGAGAGAGCCCCATAATCTTTGGGGACTTTTTCCTAAAACTCCAATCTAATTGCTGGCAAAGGATACAACTTTTTAAACCTAGCAGAAGAAATAAAAGAAGTACCAGGCTTATTCCATTCCTTAGAAATCATATCAGAAATAGCATCAGGAACTTGAAAAACCTCTGGCATAACCACAGGAGGTTTATAAACCGAATTTAAACATTTACTAGTTTTAATATCAAGAGGACTAGTTTCCTCAATATCCAAAATAATCAACACCTCTTTTAACAAGGAACGAATATACTCCATCTTAAAGAGATAAGTAGATTTGTCAGTGTCAATATCTGAGGTAGGATCTTCTGAATCAGATAGATCCTCATCAGAGGAGGATAAATCAGTATGTTTTCGGTCATTTGAAATTTCATCAACTTTATGAGAATTTTTAAAAGACCTTTTACGTTTATTAGAAGGAAAAATAGCAAACAAAGCCTTCTGAATCGCATCAGCAATAAAATCTTTTATATTCACAGGGATATAATGTACATTAAATGCTGAAGGAACAACAGGCACTAGTACTGATGGATACATTCTCTGCATGTAAAAGCTTACAACTGTTACATACTACTGCTGGAGATATAATCTCCGCTAATTTACAACAGATACACTTATCTTTGGTAGAACTGTTATCAGGCAGCATGGTTCCAACAGTGGTTTCTGAGACGGGATCAGATTGAGATATCTTGCAAATGTAAGGGAAAAAACAAAATATAAAGCAAAATTATCAATTTCCTTATATGGCAGTTTCAGCAATGGGGAAAAAATGCAAACAGCATAGCCCTCTGAGCATAGAAAGAGGCATATAGGAAGTGGGGATTAAATAATTAAATTAATTGGCTCCAAGTATGATGTGCAATGCAAAATGAAAATTTTTTGGCGCTAACAACATCCTGAAATGACGCAACTCGCGTCATGGCAGACGCAACCTTGTGCAAGGAACCAGGCGTCAACTAAGATGCCGGAAATTGCGAATTTGCGTCACCAAACGTACTTTCACGCCAAAAAATTCTCGCGCCAAGAATGACGCAATAAATATTTGCATTTTGCAGCCTCGCGAGCCTAATTTTTTTGAATAAAACAGTCAATTTCAGAGAAAAGACTAAACCCAAGGTAAGAAAAAATAACATCCTAAATATGTTTTCCCAATTTTGAAACTGATAGTCTGCAAAAGGAAATATACATAAACCTGACTCATGGCAAATATAAGAACAATACATATATTTAGAACTTTACATTAATACATAAAGTGCCAAACCATAGCTGAGGTGTCTTAAGTAATGAAAACATACTTACCGAAAGACACCCATCCACATATAGCAGATAGCCAAACCAGTACTAAAACAGTTATCAGTAGAGGTAATGGAATATGAGAGTATATCGTCAATTTAAAAAAGGGAGGTAGGAGATGAATCTCTACGACCGATAACAGAGAACCTATGAAAAGCTTTCCCGCAAGGAAAACGATAAAATTCAATAGGTGATACTCCCTTCACTTCCCTCTGACATTCACTGTACTTCTGAGAAGTGCATGTCGCAGAAGAAAATCAAGCACAAACTTACTTCACCACCTCCATAGGGAGGCAAAGTTTGTAAAACTGAGTTGTGGGTGTGGTGAGGGGTGTATTTATAGGCATTTTGAGGTTTGGGAAACTTTGCCCCTCCTGGTAGGATTGTACATCCCATACATCACTAGCTCATGGACTCTTGCCAATTACATAAAAGAAATGTTAACACTAAAACAGTGATACCTTTTACTAGAAGCATTTTTGCCAATACATGTATATTACAAATCTGTTTCTATTCAAAGATGTAATTTATCTATCTGCATTTATATTTTGACCTAAATATACCTTTAACTCTTCCTAGACAGCTGGGGGGGGGGGCATCCTTTTAAACTTTGTACATTTTACAAAGATTACGTGTAAAAAATATCCCCCTCCCTAGTGATTTCTTTTGTTCACTGTGTATTAGCCTTGATATGATTTTGAACATGGACAAGAATGCCCTTTATTCGAAGAGACATTGCATTTGCCTTTCTTATTGTGTATTCATTATTAACACCTTGAATGCCAGCGAATGTGGCAACATATTACTCTGTCGTCTCAAATAGCTAACAAGATCATCTACTCTGTATCCAATGTTGTTATTTCTATTTACAGATTTAGTGTATGCGGAGACATTTCTATAACGCATTTCCCAGAGTCAATGAAGCAGATAGGTAGATATAAAATTACTCTAACACCCCAAGAGAAGGAAAGAACTTCATCTATTATCACAGAATCCGACGCTCAAGGAACGTTTTGCTTCCAAGCTAGAAAGGGATCCTACAACATCCAAGTAAGAAATGTGGTGCACCTGTTTGTGTAAAACAACAAACATTTTTTGATATTTTAATGATAACAAGTAATAAGTAAAATATATATAAACAAAATCTGAAATGGCAAAATAAATATGGATGTTTTTTTTCTTTAAGGGTAGTGTCTGATTTGGCCGTTACAGCTTCAGTTCAGATGTTTAAAAACAATAAAACTCTAAAGGCTTTTACTATGGAAACAGGCAGTTTGCGAAGACTGTTGGGATTAGCATATAGGGAATTTGAAAACTACTCTTACTTTGCTAATATATTCATGTAGTTTAAAGGGCCATTAATTAGTTTTAGTATGTAATTTAAAGACTAACGACCTTGCAGTACTGTGTGTTTAACCCTGGTAAATTTGTTAAACACACAGTAGAAATACTGTATGGGACTTGCGGTGCACTGCTGGTCCCGAGCGGAAAATGACGCTGATGTAATCAGCAACGCTAGTTATACATCTGAGTTTTGCGATTAGCACTGCTGATTGGAACAGCAGTGAGTTACACTCTGGACCTTCAGTGCACTGCAAGCCCATAGCAATTATTAAAGGGACATGAAAGTCAAAATGTAACCTTTGCAATTTAGGTACAGCACGTTATTTTAAGAGACTTTTCAATATACTTATATATTATTAAATTTACTTGATTCTCTTGGTATCTTTTACTGAAAAGCATATCTAGGTAGGCTCAGGAGCAGCAATGCACTGCTGGTAGTTGGCTTGTGATTGGTGGCTGCACACATGCCTCTTGTGATTGGTTCACCGAATGTGTTCAGCTAAGTACCAGTGATGCAATGCTGCTCTAGAGCTGACTTTACCTATGTGTTTTAACTCCTTTGCAGGGGTTAACCTTACAGCTATATGGAAGCAATGGTGTAATAAGGTGCTCTGGCAGAGTATTTTCTTCTTTGCATTTTTATTTTCAATTAATCATTTTTTGTATTTTACTTTTATGCTGTACTGGATTAGTTTGATTAGAGTTTAACCATCAACAAAGTTGGGGTAATTTACATTTTAGCTAATAGTCAGTTTATGTCAATACACTTTGATTTGAACCTGCCCTACAATCATCAACTTCCACTAAAGTTTCCGAATGTTCATGTGCAAAGTGCTGGAGCCGTGCTTTAGCGTAGAATGCTGGGTACCCATAACCTCTCTCTTTAGAGCCCATATCTTGTTTAGGTTTAAACCTCTCACATGTAACATTGCCTGCTCTTCTAGGTTAGTATCTCAGATGCTGAAGCAAAAGCTGGACTTGCACTGAAGCCTACTCTATACCCTGTGATTGTTATGGATAGACCAGTTATGGATGTCTCTTTTTCTCAGTTCATGGCTTCTGTTTCTGGCAAAGTATCCTGTTTAGGTGAGCATGTATTTATGTCTAGTATGTAGCTGTTTAGTCTTACAGTAAATGATTTGCAGATATAAACCCATTTTATTTTGCAATGTTTGGATTTAATAAAGTTTTTTTAAAAAGAAAATAAGCAGTGATTTGTATATTGAGTGGCCTCCTTTTGGATACTGTGGCTCTAATAAACCATGTTATGTTATTACAAATTGTGCGAGCTTTGTTAATGTTCCAGATTCCTGTGGTGATCTGACTGTGACGTTACAATCTACAAGCCGACAACGTGAGAAGCGCAGTGTACAGGTATCCGGGAAGACAGAAACTGTTACTTTTGGTTTTGATCATGTCTTACCTGGAAAATACAAAGGTAATGGGCATTTTACCTACTATCTCTGAATTTAAATGCGGCAACCATTTAAACATGTTAAAATATTTATTGTATTAAAGGGTTAGTGTTTTAAATTGATGGTGAAATTAGCCAAATTATGTTTCTGCACAATTATATTGCACATAATGGACACAATTAACTTAAAGGGTCAGTAAATATTTAATTGTTGCCCTTATAAGTAGTGTGTGCCTTAGAGATTGTCTTCAAATTAAATGACATTTTTTGCTGTTGCAACACATATTTATTTTACTTTTTAAGACTACACCTATTATTGTTCCGTAAGTTGTTGTTTTTTGTTTTATTTTTTAAATTCTCATATTCTTCAGTGGCCAATTCAGCCAAAGAGAAGGCTGTAGCCCTACACTTTGCGCACTCCTATCTGTCTGGCTACCTGAAGCAAATCGGCTGCACGTGCTCCCAGCAGTCAGGAGTACGGAATAGAGACATGAACAGTAGCCTTGTAGGTGGCTGTACCATCTACTGCTGAAGAATAAAAATGTGTTGGCTTGGGGGAAGGCCGGGGGAGCCTTTTACAAATCTTGCCAGTTCTTTCTTGATGTTGACCATTTGTATGGCACAAAAGTAAAAAATAAAATAAACTTTTATTTTTTATTTTTTCCTTTTAAAAGGTCTCTCCTGCTTCACCAGTTCCTGTGTTTTTCTTTGGAGCCGATTCACTACAGCTCACTCCTCTTTCCATTCTCTACTGAATCCGCCATATGGGATAACACAGCAATTGTTGATGCTGGCGAGGCCACTTTGTGAAAGTAGCAGCGCATGAAAGTGTCTGTGACAAAAATAAGGAAACTGGCGTCCCTCCAGCTTCACAGCTTCGCCAGGTTTTATGTTTAATGTTGCTGATTCATAAGAGGAAAAAGGGACGAGTGAGCTTTAGTGAATGTGTTGCTTAGAATAACACACAGAGACTGGCATGACTAGTGATGCTGGATAGACCTCTTAATAAATTCTACCCACTAGCTAAAAAGGATATGCCCCGCAGCTGTTTTAGGACAATGACAAGCTGTGAGCTGAAACAATTGCTGTCTGTAGTTGCATCTTTACGGTATCTGCTATGAGGATACTTTTTTAGCAATGGGGATGTTTCCTTTAGAGTTGAAAATTGTTGATCCAATTGTATAATATGATTTTGCTAAAGAAAAATATATATCTATAAAAATAAATATAAACACTTGCTACTAAATAAGGCACATTTTGTTTTGCTATAGATTGTTGGCCTCTTTGGCAGTCAAAGGGTAAAATACTTTATTTTTGCTGCACTTGTTACACAGTTACATAAGTAACAGAAGAAGTAAACAGCTGAGTTAAAGGGACAGTCTAGACCCATCATTTTGATTACTTATCGTTACACACCAGAGAAGCATCCTGCAACTGGTCCCACATTTATAAGGTTATAAAACTACATGAAACATTTAAACATTCATCGCTTGTTAGGATCTGGAAATGGCTCCAAGCTCCGCGAATCTATTGCGTGTATATTTTGCTATGTTATGTTTCTCCAATCACGATTGACTCTTAAATAAGGTTTCCTACTCGCACATGCTAATTTGTGCATGTGCAATTTGAAATAGCTAACTGAAACATATTAAATGTGCACTGCTAAACTGGTATACAAGAAAAGAGCTAACTGGACAAGAAGAAAGCTGCAGGCAGAGCATGGCGGCCATTGTCGTCTGCTAACAAACAATGATTATTTAAAAGTCTCTTGTACTTACAAGCTTATAGATATGGAACCCGTTGCAAGATGCATATCCGGTATGTAACAATAAGTGTTGGGTCTAGATTGTCTCTTTAATGAGTTTATGTAATAGTCATTGAGTTTCTTTATAC
The DNA here is from genome assembly GCF_027579735.1 of Bombina bombina. Classification (NCBI taxonomy): domain Eukaryota; kingdom Metazoa; phylum Chordata; class Amphibia; order Anura; family Bombinatoridae; genus Bombina; species Bombina bombina. Next base: position 157,233,296 of record NC_069509.1, read on the forward strand.
ATTAATTTGTCTGCAAAAGTCCAGCAATTCCCAGCTATAATAATGATCAGAGGTTCTTTTACATGTTGATGATGAAACTGTTGTATTATAGAGAAATGACGATTATATCTATCATTTATCTATATTAGTTATGTGTTCCAAATGTCTAGATATTTGAAATAATTTATTGAATTGTAGTACTGTAATACATATTAAAGAGACAGGAAAGTCAAAATGAAACCTTCATTTAACAGATAAAGTATTTAATTTGAATAGACTTTTCAATTTGTTTTTATGAACTTTACCAATTTTGTGTTCTTAGTATCTTTTGTTGAAAAGCTTGATTAGGCAGGAACTGGAGCAGCAGTGCACTACTGAAAGCCAACTGATAATAAATGGCTTCGGACATATGCCTCTTGTGATTGTCTCGCCATATGTTTTAAGATAGCTCCCAGTGGTGCATTGCTGGTCTGGAGCGCTAGCTATGTGTTTAACTACATTGTAAGGGTTAAACACACAGTTGTATACAAGCAATAGTGACATAATAAAATGCACACATGCATTAGAACATTTTCTTTCTGCACTTTTATGCCCCTTTTTAAGAGGGCTCGACAAACCCAGGAGACTAAGAGCCACTGTCCCTTAACTTTTTGGGTAAGTCTCCATATATCTATATAAAAATATCACTGCTTGGCTCCTAAAAGTGTGCCTGGCTCCTACATATTCTTACTGGCTCCTAAATTTTAAACAGATTTGTCAGCCCTGTGCTTTAAAATACTTTTAGGTGGTTACAATCATCATATGGGGCTGATTTATCAACGCCCATATTCACCTTTTTCTGCGCGAGCCTTCTTAAGACTGCTGCTCCTTAACTCGTCCGCCACCTCTCAGGCAGAGGACAGCAATCAGCCCGATTGGATACAATTCGGTTGATTGACACCCGATGATAGCTGCCGATTGGCCGCAAATCTGCAGGGGCGGCATTGCACAAGCATTTCACTAGAAATGCTTGTGCAATGATAAATGCGGACAGTGCATCCAGTCGGCATTTATCAATGTGCGGCGGATATGATCCGTAACAACGAATCATGTCTGCTCATGCTTTGATCATTCGGCCCCTATGTGATTGATGGTCTTAGCATTGTGTCTTTCTAAATTACTAGAGTTCTTTCAGAATTGGATAAAATTGTAGCCAGTAAATTTTTAATTTTATTTGCTAAGTTCTTGTGTTTCTCATGTTTATTATTTTGTTTATTTCCAAGTGAGCATAATTCAAGAAGACTGGTGTTGGAAGAATAAATCTTTGGAATTTGAAGTTACAGATGAAGACATTATGGGAATTGAGTTCCGCCAGACCGGCTACATGCTAAGGTGTTCGCTCTCTCATGCCATTACACTGGTGAGTAAAAACGGAGTACCTGGGGTTTTATTTTTCAGTGTGTTGTCTTAAACATTGAGTTAATATGCAGGCTTTACATTGATGCTGGACATTATCAGTGATTGGTTTACCTGCAATTGTTTATAATAATTTTGTAAACCCCTCCCCCCAAAAAATATTTTTTTCTGCAAATGAGATGTTTTATGATTCAATTATCCCTGCGTCTTATATGCCAAAAATGCAAGAACTCTCCCTGTTCTGGTTGCGGTAATTGCAAATTCTTGCAATCTTGGTTGTGTTAAGGGTCGAGAGTGAGAGGAAATGGGTGACGGAGACAGAAAGGGGGCAGAGAGGTAGATGGAGGAAATGGTGAAGGAACAGGGAATAAATGTCTTACGCTATTTCATTCTTTTCCTCACAAAGAATTATGCGCTGAGATCGTACAGTAGATTTATAAAAACAAATAGCGTGGAAACGCTACACGTTTAGAGTTAAATTACAGAAAATTCTGAAAATGAATTGCAAAGTTTTATTTTTAATTTACTGACATTCTTTGAGGATCTCAATTTAGAGTTTAATATCCCTGTAAGCTTGTTTGAGCTGTGATGCAATTGCACTTTAATAAATATGTGTCGTATTGTGTAAATGCAGGGGTTTATGGTTAGTTAATACTGGCATATCAAGCAATTTAAAGACTGTCAAGCATAGAAAGTGAGTTTGCTTCATGTTACATTATTTTTATCCCCTTACCTGTTGGAAAGATATTCAGCATGTTGTTTTTCTATTGTGTTGGAGCCTTCTTGGAACCAGTGGGTTATGGTTTATTTTACGATAATGAGTTCAATTTTTTTTTTCTTTTCTCTCCGTCGCAGGAATTTTACCAGGATGGAAATGGTCCAGAAAATGTTGGTGTTTATAATTTAACAAAGGGAATTAATAGATTCTGTCTTTCCAAACCAGGTAATTTTATGATGTACTGTTTTCTTGTTACAGATAATACTTGGTGTAACAGGCTAGGTTGCTTTGATCAAACAGGTTTCTTTTCCAGGTGTTTACAAAGTGACGCCGAGATCTTGCCATCGTTTTGAACATGCATTTTATACCTATGATACGTAAGTCAGTTGCTATTTTTGCTTAAAGTGCATTAACATAGGAGTTCCCTGTGTGATCAGCATGTTGTGTAATAGTCAGTTTCATTCGGTATCTAGCGACAACTTTTAGTGAGATTTCAACTATAGCCATAACACACTGGCCGATAACGGTATCGTTAAACATTGCACAGTAATACAGTTTGTGGGTTTAAAAAAATCTACAGAACAATGATATAACAACATAAATTTAATTGCTTGAAATGTATTGTGTTTTCCATAAATGATCTTAATTTTGGTGCACGCTAAATAGTAAAGAGTTAATTTAAACTTTATTAATGTACTTTATTAATTAGCTGAATGTGTAACAAATAATGGACACTAGCATTCTGCTTTGAAACTATGACTTCTTGGGTGAGAGGTATATTGGATTTTCTTTTATTTTTTTACATTGTGCTTTGTTGAAAGCTCTCTTGAAAAGTCGAAAAGCAAAATCTGTAACTTGGGTTCTTTAAATGCTGCAAATTGCCTAAACCAGCTATTTGATTTGCAGAACATCTTTGGAGACGGATTTCTTCTTGTGAAAGTCCAACATACTAAGATCTGGATTTGTTACAGATCTTAGTGAGCTTCACTTTCACAAGAAAAAATAGGGTTCTTTATAATCTACTCTTTACCAGTCAACCTGTTGTCTATGTTGTGAAATTGCCTTTATTTTCACATGACTTTTAATGCCATATTTATGTTCCTATATTGATAAAACTAAGGCAGATCTGATTAGCTCACAGTTATGCATTTTTTTAAGCCTATTTAAATCTGTTAATTATTCCTTTGATTGCTACATTGGTAGAATCTGAATCCAAATTTATATTCTACATTCATTCATCAATATTTTTTATGTGACAGACAATAAAATAAATGCCTTTTTCCTTTTTTTCCCCTTTAACAGCTCTTCACCTAGCATTCTTACTCTGACTGCTATGAGACATCGTGTCCTAGGGACCATCACAGCAGATAAGCTAATGGATGTCACCGTCACTATTAAGTAAGTGTAATTGCATATTAAGTAGCATGTTGATACTTCTAAGATAATACTAATGTTATGATGCTACTTGTCAATGATTTAGACAAAAAAAAACCCCAATACAAACCAAATTCCATCTTTTATGAATAAAACAAAGTGTGAATAAAGGTGAGTTTTGTTAAGGACCCTCTCTAACGGCCTGTCCACTCCTTCATGATAGAGGTTTATACATATTACTTACTAAATTGGTGTACCACCCTTTTTCATTCGTACATTATCTTTCTTAAAGGGACATAATACTCATACTGCATCAGTTTCAAGTGATTTAGCATATAACTGTAAAAAGCTGACCGGAAAATATCACCTGAGCATCTCTATGTAAAAAAGGAAGATATTTTACCTCACAATCTCCTCAGCTCAGCAGAGTAAGTTCTGTGTAAAAAGTTACACTTCAGTTACTGCCCAGCTGCAGGTAAAAAAATAAATAAAAAAATTAAGAAATGAACAGCAGCCAATCAGAATTAACAGTGCTGAGGTCATGAACTCTTTTACTGTGATCTCATGAGATTTGACTAAACTCATGAGATTTCATAGTAGACTTCCTTAAACTGAATAGGGAAATAAGATGAGTGTGCACGTAAGCTCACTCCCTTAGCTGTCCCTGGACAGACATACTGATTTGCTGCTTAGAAGTCCTTTACAATGGGATGTGGCTACTCAGGAACTTTTGAGGTAAAATATCTTTCTTTTTTACCTAGAGATGTTCAGGTGATATTTTCTAGTCCGCTTTTTTACAGCTATACTGCATCACTTTCAAGTGTTTCAACATTTGGGTATCATGGCCCTTTAAACAAACTCAATATACACACTTGTGACATGGCTTCTCCTGATTCAGTTTTATCAAAGCTCACATTTACAACTCACCATTTATTTAGTGGCATTGACACTTTTGGATATTTTGTATCATCCAATGACCGTGCTGGTTACATAGCTATATAGTAATATAGGTCAAATTAAAAAGTCTCCAGTCCATCAAATGTAACCTTTTCACACATTCCTATTGCTACTATTGATCCAAAAGAAGTTAATAAAAAAAACCCCCACTAAATTGAAGTGATATCCAATAGTGCCTCAAAGGTAAAAAAATAATTTATTCTTGACTCCAATCGGCAATCTGAAATCTCCTTGAATCAACAAGCTAATATACTGTCAATTCTAACTGTTCTATCCTTGTCTATGCTAAAAAAAATCTAGACTTTTTGGATACGTATAACGATCTTACAACTGCTGACTGACGTATCTTATTTCGACGTCTTATATACAATAACGTCCAAGTCCTAGTTCAATGTTTATAATCTGTTAAATGTATTCATTGCTAAGATTTTTATTTTTATTTTAAAACATAATTTGTTTCTCATCTGTTTGAACTTACTCTGTTTTTGTTTCTTTATGTTTGTCGTTCTTTATGTATTGTTTTGAATTTTTTTTTTTAAAGGGATGTAAAACACTAAATAAATGTTAGCTATCATATATTCGAAGCAAAGAAAAGCCAGAGAATACTAGTTGTATTTTTAAATGTATATTTAGTTGATAAAATATTGAAGACATAAAAGTAAAGTTTTAGTCTCCATTAAATAATGGGCACCTCTATGTTGTAACTTAGGCATCCATTATCTTATTTCCTCTGCTGAGGCCAATTAGGAACAGACATAAATTAGTTACTACAGTGAGTAAACAATAGGTGTTTGGAATGTAACGGTATAGTTCATGCAAAGTGTGCATTCTTGCAGGAGATGGAAAATACACAATTGCAGTGTTAATTTGTAGGAAATGGGGACAAAATATGTAGTGGAAGCATATAGACTTTTTTTTTTTTACTATACAGAATGAATTGATTTATAGTACTATCTTAAAATCTTTAATGCTCCTTTTTGAACAACCCCCCCCCCCCATTATTTTCTTTAGATCTTCCATAGACAGTGAGCCAGCCCTAGTTTTAGGACCATTGAAATCTGTGGAGGAGACCCGCAGGGAGCAGCAGCTGGCTGAGATTGAAGCTCGCAAGCTGCAGAGAGAGAAGTCGGACTTGGAAGATACTGAGATAAAGTCGCCAATTCTAGAAGTAGTCGATGAGCTTCAGGGACCATTTTCATATGAATTTTCCTACTGGGCCAGGTGAGTTATGGAACAGGAGCTGTGCGAAATTTCTTGTCTTTAGTGCATAACACTTAAATACCATATGTGCGTTTTAATTTATTCATTTTGTATTTAGAAGAACATTTACCTTTATTTTCTCCACATTGAAGTGTTATCCGGCTGACCACACTTCTACTTTTAGTTTTGCAGCCAGGGGCCAGCCACAGAAAGGCTGCTGCCCACCCCTTTCCCTTCCCTAATGTGCGTTCATTCTCGATGCTGTCTGCTCAGCTTCCCTGAGTAGAGAAACAGCGCATGCACTTTACTGGGAAGAGTAAAGCAGGAGTGCGCGTTCAGTAAGTGCAATAGCGCGGACAGTAGCACTGTAATTTGCTAAACAGTCTGCTTCTAAAAACAAAACTTATGAGAGTTGCGAGTGGCTGGTGGAGCCGTCCAGAGGGGGGTATTGTAATCTAAAGTTTGCAGAGTTTTAATAAATTACAGAGAGTAATATATAAATGGCATATATCACTAACCGTTTCCATAGCCTCAATAAAATATTCTATGTTTACTGTCCCTTTAACATAATGAGTTGGACATCTCTGTATTCGCATGGAAAAAGAATACAATACAATTTTATATGTATATTTTCTCCTCAATGAGATCGTTTTTATACAAATATTTGTGTTGGTGAAGAGAGTTTGTTTATATATATATATATATATATATATATATATTGCACTATTTTCTGTTGACCTTATGTACATTTTTTAGCATCCAATTTTTTATGTTTTATAAATATTTCTGCACCATATCTTGCTTTTTAACCTTTATTTTAAAAGTAAGTGTTATTTCGGGAACAGAATCTTACAATGCAGCAATTTTGCAGAGTTATGTAGGTTTTATGCTGCCATAGGATTTTTATGTGACCTTGTGTCCTTTTAATCTCAACAGCTCTGGCCTATATTATATTCAGGAGCATAGTTGAGCAAGTATGGTGCAGCCTACACCACATCATGTAACTTTCTCATTTTGCAGATCTGGTGAGAAGATCACAGTGACGCCATCATCTAAAGAACTCCTCTTTTACCCTCCGTCTGTGGAGACTGTTGTCAGTGGAGGTAAATTACCCATATACATTCATTACAATATGGATTGCAATTTTTGTATTTAAATGTAGGCATGTTCTTGTCCTTTCCTGCAGTTAGGGTTCCATATTTATTTTTTTATTTTTTGTGGGCATGAAACGTATTGAGAGCAAGATCAGATATCAGTTGCAAATTTAGCAGCAGCAAAAACAAAATTTATGCTTACCTGATAAATTATTTTCTTTTCTGTCATGGAGAGTCCAGGAATCCATTCTGATTACTAGTGGGAATTCAACTCCTGGCCACCAGGAGGAGGCAAAGAACACCCCAGCAAAGAAGTATCGCTCCCACTTTCCTTAAAGTGAATGTAAAGTTTCATCAAGTAGTGCCCGGTTTTTAAAAATACTATTAAAAACAGGGGCACTTTCATTGATGAAACTTTACATTGCACCATATTTGTAGAAATACTTACCTCTTCGTCTTGAAAGCCACTCCAGCGTTTCGCAATCCTGTCACAAGCCTCTTTCCATGTCAGCAATGACGATTCCGGCATCCTCCAATCACGGCTCCCAACCCCCGGGGGAAGCATTGCCTGGAGGAAGGCCGGAATCATCATTTCTGACGTAGGAAGAGGCTTGCGACGGGCGGGGGAAGCGATATCATCACCGATCCGGCTTTCAAGACGAAGAGGTAAGTATTTCTACAAATATGGTGCAATTTAAAGTTTCATCAATGAAAGTGCCCCTGTTTTTAATAGTATTTTTAAAAACTGGGCACTTCATGATGAAACTTTACATTCACTTTAAACCCCCAGTCATTCAGCTGAGGGAATACCAAAAGAGAAGAGACACAAGGGTCTAGAGGTGCCTGAAGTTTAGAAAAGACAAAAAGCCGTCTCAAAATTTAAATAAGGGCGGGTCGTGGACTCTCCATGCCAGGAAAGAAAAGAATTTGTCAGGTAAACATACATTTCTTTGTAATGACACGGTGAGTCCACGGATCATCATCAATTACTGTTGGGAATATCACTCTTGGCCAGCAGGAGGAGGCAAAGAGCACCACAGCAAAGCTTTTTTGTTGTTGTTTTTTTTGTTTTTAAAAGCTTTATTAAGCAACAAAATATGCACATACAACTGGTGTGAAAAACAGCAAAAACGTACAGTAGGGTCATTACATAGTAGTTATACCATACAATTCGCATATCCACTTAAAATTGGGAACACACAAATGTTCACAGAATTGGTTTTGCTAATGGAGGTGAAAATAAACTTATGACATTATCTTAGTTTAGCTGTGATACAATTTACCTTGTTTAAAAGTCCAATGAGAGGAAAAGATAAACTTGTACACAGCAAAGCTTTTAAGTATCACTTCTCTTCCCACAAAGCCCAGTCATTCTCTTTGCCTCTTGTGCAAGGAGGAGGTGAAGTGTTTGGTGTCTGAAGAAAATTGATTTATTTCACTTCAATCAAAATTTTGTTATTTTGAAAGTCACAGTAGGATTGCTCTGATCTTTTCCTCTCAAGATGGGTCTAGCCGTACTCCACGTTAGTCTCTTTAGTAGGGCAGTGGTGACTTTTAAGCAGTTAGGAACTTGTAAAGGGTGCTTTGCTGCGTTTTCCTAACAGGTTGCTGCCCTGGTATAGAAAGCCTGAGTAGGTTTACTCTCTTTCTTTTTTCTACAGGTCGCTGTGAGGAGTGGCATCCTCTCATATTTGAAGTCGTCTGACTGCAGGACGACTGGAATTCAGGTAAATGCCTTTTGTCTTCTATCTAGGGGAGACACTGCACTTTTAAGGGTCTGCAGCCTTTATTATGGGACAAAATATCCTAGCTGGGATTTTATTAATGGCAGCGGGCAGGCACTTTCTGTGTGACATGAGTGAAGCTGTTTCCCCCTTTGTAAATGAGGGGGTTAACAGTTACATGAGGCTCTTTTTTTTTTTTTTTATTCATTTGCCTGTTTCAGCATTATTTAGTGTTTTGACTATATAATAGCGTTATTTTTCTGATCATGCTACGAAGTGACGGTGTGAGAAGTTTTTTTTATCTTGCCCCTAAGTAATTTCAGATAGATGGTCATTGTTAACCAGGGTTTAGTTGGTTAAACCACTGTATTAACCCTTCATTTATCTATTTGATGTTTGTCAGGTGAAGCGCCTAGATTTTTTTTTGTTGCTCCTTGGCTCCGCCTCCTGCTTGGAGGATCGGAGCGGCGCCATTCCTTTTAGAAGTTTAACTTTGCACGTTCTGCAGGTCCTTGGTTCCGCCTCCTTCTTGGAGGATCGGAGCGTCTCCATTTTTGATACCTTGCTGTCACGCTCACGTGACCCGGACTCCTCCGACTGAGACGGAGTGTCGGGCTATTTTACTGTGTTTTTTTGCGGTATGTGTATTGCCATGTCATCTACAGTAGTGATCAATCAAATATTTAATAAAATCTTTCATTGTGTCTTATGGTAAAGGGTTTGGGCTTCTGTAATTCCTACGGTTGTCAGTAATCTAGGTGACTTCAATCTACATATATGCTATGTTGAATTTCCTCTCCTTAAAGGCATAAGGTCCCATTAAGATTCTCTATGGTCAGAGAATTAGGGTTAATCATTTTTATGTTACAGGGTTTTATATGCCTTCAGGCTTACCCTTTCTCTTGTCTGTTTTTTTTACTCTTAAAGTGACAGTGTTCATGATTAAGTTTAATTTTATTTTTAAAATAATTAAAAATATGGTTTGATAGCCTCATGTCTCTCAGGATGATACTGTTTGGTCGGTGCCACCGTTTATTCCTCAAATGTCCCAAGTCCTTGTTTTAGGGCGTCACATTCAGTGCCCTGCAGTTCCTCTCAATCTCCTGGAGTAGTTGTTTTGCTTGAAGATTGTTGCACAGGCTTCTTTTGCGGTATCTGTGGCATTATTTGCTTTTCCTATATTAGGGAAATCGCAAGAGGAATTTTAGAATCTCAGGTAGTAAGGTTTCTGTACCGCCTGCAGCTACGCTGGTTATTTTCCTCATAGGTCAAATGAGGAGGAGGATATGTCGGTAGCCTCTGAGGGTGAAATCTCAGATTCTGACAGTATAATTCCTTATTCTGAGGCTGGAGTAGTATCCTTCAGGTTGAAGCCTGAACACCTTTGTGTATGTTAAAGAAGGTTTTGGCTACTTGGAATGACTACGATATGCCTGTCAATCCTAGAGATTCTAGTTAATTTTACAAATGCTATGTGAAATATGTAGTTGGAGGTATTACTAAAGAAGATGTATGTCCAACAAGGCCTCCAATGGCAACCTGCGGTGTGTATTGCCACTGTCTTCAGTGCGGCAGCCTACTGGTTTGATGCCTTGTCTTATTCTATTCAGACAGATTCGCCTCTTAAGGAGATCTAGGAAAAGATTAAGGCTCTTAAATTAGCCAATTCCTTTATCATAGATGCTTCCTTACAAGTCATTAATTGGGAGCAAAAATGTCTGGTTTTGCGGTTCTAGCCCGCAGAGCCTTATGGTTGGAGTCCTGGTCTGCGGATGTGTCATCTAAATCCAAACTCTTGACGATTTCCTACAAGGGTAAGACCTTGTTTGTGCCTGGCAGAAAGGACTTCGGAGTAATTTTCGTTCCTTTCGTAACTTTAGAAGTAATCCCTCCCCTCCTTCTTACAAGCAGAATCAATCCAAGTCTTCCTGGAAGCCTGGTCAGTCTTGGAATACGAGGAAACAGTCTAAAAAAAACAGCAACTGGATTCCAAGTCTGCATGAAAGGCCGGCCCCCGATCCGGGAGTGGATGCAGTAGGGGGCAGGCTTTCTAACTCGCTCAAGCCTGGGTACGAGATGTTCCGGTTCCTTGGGAGGTGGACATCGTATCCCTTGGGTACGAAATAGAACTTTCCCTCCCAGTCCCTCCCAAGATCATCTGTAGACCAGATAAAGAGAGAGGCATTCTTAAATTGTTGATCTTTCTGTCCTGGGAGTAATAGTCCCAGTTCCTCCACAAGAACAGGGTCTGGGATTCTACTCAAATCTGTTTGTGGTGCCAAAAAAAGAGGGAACTTTCAGACCAATTTTAGACCTGAAATGTCTAAACAAGTTCCTCAGAGTTTAAAGTGAGAGAGGGTGGGGGTAGGGCAAAGTATATTATAACAAGAGATTCAGTGGTTAAGGGCAGATAGCCCAATTTGAGTTTTATAATCTCCTAACCACAGAGACCTCCTGCCACAGATTTAAAGTTAAGGGCAGGATACAACTAATAAATAATTGTAAATAGGCTTACAAGTAGGAGTAGGTAACTTAAATCTGTGAGGAAAGTTTCCACCAATGCCCCAGCTGAATCAAGGCTAAATAGTTTTAATTAGAAAAAAATGTTTTTCTCCATTCACACACTAAAGTTTATTAAATCAAAATTTAACCACACATACATTTAGCAGAAGCTAAAGATTTAAAAACACTCCACCTAAGTTGAACTAGGATTTTTAAATTAATCTGAAATCAGTATCACTGGTATCTAGCAGCAAAAATTGTAGTTGTAAGCTAAGCCCTTACAATCCGAGGGCTAGTTTAAATTTTAAATTTTTACAAATTATTGAAGCTGCATTGTACCAGACCAACTAAGGTGAGCAAATTAAAAGAAAAGGGAAAGACAAAGCTTATCCCCAGGACCCCTGACGTACGTTTCACAAAAAACGCTTCCTCAGAGGGGTGTGGAGCTGCTGCAAAATGCTATATTTATGAGTCATTAAGACTCTCCTCCGATGTTGGAGTGGATGTTCCTTAATTGCCAAAGTTACATTTTAATTGGCTCATATGAGTGTCAGTCACAAAAGTGACTGGTAATAGGGTACAATGAGAGGTTGGAATTCTAAACGTCACGCTACGTCCGAAATGGACGTTTTTGTTTACATTGACATTTATTGGACAGATCTCATTGGAGGATTAATCGACCATATGTTACGCTGATGTATCTGGTTAATTGTCTGACATATCAATGCGAGGTATACTGCAGTTACTTATCAAATTCGACCGCTTACCATAAATAGATAGATCGTATTAGTATATCCCTTATATATAGACATTGTACTTGGGGAATACTGTTTAGTAAAGTTGCTGTCCGAATTATTCATACCTGAATACAGGGGATAGTACATATAAGTGCATAATAATGTGAGTCGGCATGCCGTATCTCCCCTTTGACATTAGTCAACAGCATGCTGCAGTTGTTACTGTTGATGGGTGTAATGGATCTGCTCAATATCATTTATTCAGTCTATACGAGTGCGCTGCTTATACGCTAACATCAGTGTTACGTCTAGAATGGGCGTGTTTGTTTATATTCGCTTCTGTAGTAACGGTCTTATTGGCTGATCACTTTTAACATATGTTGCACATAGATCCAAAGCGTGGAATAGTCATTGGCAAATCTGATCGTATATTATAATCTATAAGATTTGATTTTGTTTTAATCCGCTGTTTGCTTATGTGAGTGATATGAAGGAATGAGATATATCTACGCGAAAACCATTCACTTAGTCTAATCTAGGTAGACTGCTTATACATTTAATTCCTATGTCAGATTCTAAAAAGAAAAGAAGAGTTACATGAAAGGCAACACTGTTTATTGGGAGATGAACAGATGCCAGGGATGATTTGTGGAGATGTCAGTATTATTTTAGGCACAAATATGATATGATACCTCTTATTAGAACGTGTGTATACGAGATAGCCTTTAGTTCATATTGCTTACCTATTCGGTTATATTTTCAAGGTGCTGAAAATGAATAGTATACTTGATTTTATTAAGAATGAATAGTATACTTGATTTTGTTAAGGTATTATTATTCTCATTATTGCAGATGCTAATTTTATATACAATGTACTAGTCAGATCACTTTATCATTCATAAGTGAATAAAAAATATTGTGAACAAAAATAGAAGTGAGAATGAGACATTAAAAATAAGGTGTATAAGGAGTGCTCTTGTGTGCTGAAGAATAATATTGCATATTAAGATTAACCAAAAGAGGGGGGACAAATGTGAGACATACCTAATTTAGTGTATATATATTCACTGGATGGAATCTGCTTATACAAAATGTACAGGCTGACGTGTATACAATGTGTAAATAAAATAAACAAGTCAAGTATAACTCTAAATGAGTTTAGCTTATACAAAGTGTACAGATTAACGTGTTTACAATTTTGTGAATTAAATAAACGGGTCAAAGTATAATAACCTTAACCTTGAAATTAGGGTAGTGTGGTGATTGTTTGATCAATATAAGTGAAATGTGGAGTAAGCCAAAAATTATAATAAGTGATAGGACAAGACAGTTATTGATAAGTGATACCTTATTTCATTTACAAATATACAAAATAATTATTGAAGTCATTCATGCCATTAGGTTTTACAGAATTTAAACGGTAGATCCATTTGCATTCGAGTTTGAGTAATGTTTTCTCCAGATTGCCTCCTCGTATTCCTAATGAGGCTTTTTGAATGACCATATATTTCAGATTGCTAGTGGAGCACTTGTGATGTATTTGAAAGTGTTTTGCTACTGATGTTAACTTTTTGCCACGAGCTTCATCCTTATTGGCATTTTTTATGTTGTTAGCATGTTCAAGGATACGTACCCTGATCTCCCGGGTTGTCATGCCAACATAGATCATTTTGCATTGGCAAAAGAGAGCATATACAACCGCAATAGTTCTACAGGAGAAATGAGAGGCTAGATTATATAACTGGCCATCTTTGTCTTGAATGGTTTTAGACTTCATTACGTATGGGCATGCGGAGCAAGTCCCACATGGAAACATCCCTGGATCAGTGTCCTTTTTCTTAAAGGCTCTTACATAATGGCTAGAGACGAGTCTATCCCTAAGATTTGTGGGTCTTTTGTACCCAATTGAGATTCTGTCACCGATATTTTCCTTCAGAGAGGGATCATTTTGCAGAATTTTCCAATGTTGGTTGATTATTTTAGTTATTTCTGGCATTTGTGGGTTATATGTAGTGATTAATCTTGGATTAGACTCACTAGTATTTTTGACCTTGGGAATGAGTAAATTTTCTCTGTGGATATTTAGGGCCTTGTATTTGGCTCGTTTGACTGCTTTTTTGCTATAGCCTCGTGCCATAAGTCTGTCCATTAGGTTTTTGCTTTCCGTGAGATATATATCAGTACTGGAGCAGTTACGTCTTAGGCGCAGAAATTCCCCAAAGGGGATAGCCTTAAGGGTACATGGTGGATGAGCACTAGATCTATGTAATAGAGTGTTAGTCGCTGTTTCTTTTCGGTAAATGGTGGTGTTAATGTAACCATCTTCTTTCTTGAATATAGTTATATCCAGAAAGGAAATTTTATGTTGATCGGCTGAATATGTTAATTTGATGTTTTTGTTATTCATATTTATTTTGTTCATGAATTGATCTAATTCCTGAGATGTTCCTTGCCATATGAATAAGACATCATCTATATATCTTATCCATAGCGGGATATGATCAGTATGATGTTGTAATTCAGTCGAAAATACATTAAAGAGCTCCCAATGCCCCAAAAACAGATTGGCATATGTAGGTGCGCAGGCCGTACCCATCGCGGTACCCTGCGTCTGTAAGTAGTACCTATCGTTGAAGGTAAAAAAATTGTGTGTCAAGATAAAATGCAGTAGTTGGATTACAAAATTATTGTGATCTTCATTGTCATTTGTATTAGATGACAAAAAATACTTGATGGCTGCTATTCCATCTGTGTGTCTAATATTTGTGTAGAGTGACTCTACATCTGCAGTGACAAGTCACAATATTTTTTATTCACTTATGAATGATAAAGTGATCTGACTAGTACATTGTATATAAAATTAGCATCTGCAATAATGAGAATAATAATACCTTAACAAAATCAAGTATACTATTCATTCTTAATAAAATCAAGTATACTATTCATTTTCAGCACCTTGAAAATATAACCGAATAGGTAAGCAATATGAACTAAAGGCTATCTCGTATACACACGTTCTAATAAGAGGTATCATATCATATTTGTGCCTAAAATAATACTGACATCTCCACAAATCATCCCTGGCATCTGTTCATCTCCCAATAAACAGTGTTGCCTTTCATGTAACTCTTCTTTTCTTTTTAGAATCTGACATAGGAATTAAATGTATAAGCAGTCTACCTAGATTAGACTAAGTGAATGGTTTTCGCGTAGATATATCTCATTCCTTCATATCACTCACATAAGCAAACAGCGGATTAAAACAAAATCAAATCTTATAGATTATAATATACGATCAGATTTGCCAATGACTATTCCACGCTTTGGATCTATGTGCAACATATGTTAAAAGTGATCAGCCAATAAGACCGTTACTACAGAAGCGAATATAAACAAACACGCCCATTCTAGACGTAACACTGATGTTAGCGTATAAGCAGCGCACTCGTATAGACTGAATAAATGATATTGAGCAGATCCATTACACCCATCAACAGTAACAACTGCAGCATGCTGTTGACTAATGTCAAAGGGGAGATACGGCATGCCGACTCACATTATTATGCACTTATATGTACTATCCCCTGTATTCAGGTATGAATAATTCGGACAGCAACTTTACTAAACAGTATTCCCCAAGTACAATGTCTATATATAAGGGATATACTAATACGATCTATCTATTTATGGTAAGCGGTCGAATTTGATAAGTAACTGCAGTATACCTCGCATTGATATGTCAGACAATTAACCAGATACATCAGCGTAACATATGGTCGATTAATCCTCCAATGAGATCTGTCCAATAAATGTCAATGTAAACAAAAACGCCCATTTCGGACGTAGCGTGACGTTTAGAATTCCAACCTCTCATTGTACCCTATTACCAGTCACTTTTGTGACTGACACTCATATGAGCCAATTAAAATGTAACTTTGGCAATTAAGGAACATCCACTCCAACATCGGAGGAGAGTCTTAATGACTCATAAATATAGCATTTTGCAGCAGCTCCACACCCCTCTGAGGAAGCATTTTTTGTGAAACGTACGTCAGGGGTCCTGGGGATAAGCTTTGTCTTTCCCTTTTCTTTTAATTTGCTCACCTTAGTTGGTCTGGTACAATGCAGCTTCAATAATTTGTAAAAATTTAAAATTTAAACTAGCCCTCGGATTGTAAGGGCTTAGCTTACAACTACAATTTTTGCTGCTAGATACCAGTGATACTGATTTCAGATTAATTTAAAAATCCTAGTTCAACTTAGGTGGAGTGTTTTTAAATCTTTAGCTTCTGCTAAATGTATGTGTGGTTAAATTTTGATTTAATAAACTTTAGTGTGTGAATGGAGAAAAACATTTTTTTCTAATTAAAACTATTTAGCCTTGATTCAGCTGGGGCATTGGTGGAAACTTTCCTCACAGATTTAAGTTACCTACTCCTACTTGTAAGCCTATTTACAATTATTTATTAGTAAGTTCCTCAGAGTACTGTCCTTCAAGTTGTAAACTATTCGTTTCATCCTTTCCTTGGTCCAAGAGGGTCAGTTCATGACAACCATAGACCTAAAGGACGCGTACATTCATGTTCCCATTCACAAGGATCATCACAAGTTTCTGATATGCGCCTTCTTGGACAATCATTTTCAGTTTGCGGCTCTTCCATTCGGCCTCGCCACAGCTTCCCAGAGTTTTCTCAAAGGTTCTGGGGACTCTATTGGCAGTCATCCGGTCTTGGGGCTTTGCAGTGGCGCCATATCTGGACGACATTCTTGTTCAGACGCCGTCTTTTCAACAAGCTAACTCTCATATAGAGACTTTGTTGTCTTTTCTATGCTCCCACGGATGGAAGAGGAATCTGGGAAGAAGTTCTCTGGTTCCAGCTACAAGGCTAGTGTTCTTAGGGACCATAATAGATTCCATATCGATGAAAATATTCTGACAGAGGTCAGAAAATCCAAGATTTTCGACTCTTGCCTGGCCCTCAGTCTTCTCCTCGGCCGTCAGTGGCTCAATGTATGGTGGTAATTGTTCTGATGGTAGCTACCATGGACATCATTCTGTTCGCTTGATTCCATCTTAGAGCTCTGCAGTTATGCATGCTAAGACAATGGAATGAGGTCTATGCAGATCTGTCTTTGCGAATAGATCTGGATCAGGCGACAAGAGACTCTTCTTGAGTGATTGTGACCATGGATACCAGCCTGCTGGGTTGGGGAGCAATCTGGGGCTCGTTGAAGGCTCAGGATTTTTGGACTCAGGAGGTGTCTGTTCTCCCCATACTCATCCTAGAGCTGAGGGCAATCTTCGATGCTGGCCTGGCCTGTCTTCAATTAGCTTTAACCCGGTTTATCAGGTTCCAGTCGGTCAACATATCATCGGTGGCGTACATCAACCACCAGGGAGGAACTCTGAGTTCCTTGGCCATGACAGAGGTGGCTCGAATTTTTCAGTGGGCAGAGACCCAAAACTGCTGTCTATCGGTGATCCACATTCCAGGAGTGGACATATTGGGAAACGTTTTTCTAAGCCGACAGACTTTTCATCCCAGGGAGTGGGAGCTCCATCCAGAGGTGTTCTCCAGCTGGACCCTCTAGTGGGGGCGGCCGGAGCTGGTTTTCTTGGCATCTCGGCAAAATGCCAAGCTTCCGAAGTACGGTTCGAGGTCAAGGGACCCTCAGGCTGCCCTGATAGATGCCATAGCGGTATCTTGGCATTTCAGTCTAGCATACCTGTTTCTCCCGTTCGCTCTACTTCCATGAGTCATTGCTCGGATCTAGCAGGAGAGGGCGTCAGCGATTCTCATGGCACCGGCTCTCATAGCACTGGCGTGGCCTCGCAGGATCTGGTATGCAGACCTAGTGGAAATGTCATCTTTTCCATCTTGGAGACTACCTCTGAGGAAGAACCTTCTACTTCAGGGTCCCTTCCTTCATCCAAATCTCGTTTCTCTGAAGCTGACTGCTTGGAGATTGAACGCTTACTTTTACCTAAGCGTGGGTTATCAGACCCGGTCATTGAGACCTTGATCCAGACTTGTTAGCCTGTAACAAGACGGATTTACCATAAGATATGGTGTAGATATCTGTATTGGTGTGAATCCAGAGGCTACTCTTGGAGTAGAGTCAGGATTCCTAGGATTTTGTCTTTTCTCCAAGAGGGTCTGGAGAAGGGTTTGCCAGTTGCCATTTCTTCTGCTCAGAGAGTCTCTGAACTCTCGGCATTGCAGTGTGATTCCCCTTACCTTATCTTTCCTTCTGATAAGGTGGTTTTGCGTACTAAGTTAGGTTTGCTTCCTAAAGTTGTTTCGAACAGGAATATTAATCAGGACATCGTTGTTCCTTCTTTGTGTCCTAATCCTTCTTCTCATAAGGAGCGTTTTCTGCACCACCTAGATGTGGTGCGTGCGCTGATATTCTATTTGCAGGAGACTAGGACTTTTACCAGTCTTCTGCTTTGTCTGTTTCTCTGCGAAACTTAAGGGTCAGATAGCTACGGCTACTTCTTTTTCGCTCTGGTTGAAGAGTATATTTCGTTTGGCCTATGAAACTGGTAGACAGTAGCCTCCTGAGGGAATCACGACTCATTCCATGAGGGCTGTTTCTTCTTCCTGGGTTTTCAGGAATGAAGCTTCTGTGGAACAAAATTGCAGGGCTGCAACTTGGTTCTCTTTGCATACTTTTTCAAAATTTTATACTTTTGCTTTGGCTGAGGCTTCCTTTGGGAGAAGGGTTCTTCAAGCAGTGGTGCCTTCTGTTTAGGTTTCCTGTCTTGTCCCTCCCTTATCTGTGTCCTCTAGCTTGGGTATTGATTCCCAACAGTAATTGATGATGATCCGTGGACTCACCGTGTCATTAGAAAGAAAGCTAAATTTATGCTTACCTGATAAATTTATTTCTTGACACGCGGAGTCCACAGCCCGCCCTGTTTTTTTGGTATATAAACCTCAGGCACCTCTGCAACCTTGTGTTATTTCCTTTTTATCCTTTCCCTTGGTCGAATGACTGGGGTTTGTGGGAAGGGAAGCGATACTTAACAGATTTGCTGTGGTGCTCTTTGCCTCCTCCTGCTGGCCAGGAGTGATATTCCCAACAGTAATTTGATGATGATCGGTGTACTCACCGTGTCAAGAAATAAATTTATCAGGTAAGTATAAATTTTGTTTTCTTTCCAATGGCATGGAGAGTCTACAAATCCATTCTAATTACTAGTGGGAACCATTACCCAAGCTAGAGGACACAGAATGGAAGGGATGAAGAACAAAACAGCCAGACCTAAACAGAAGGCACTACTGCTTGAAGAACTTTCCTCCCAAAAGAAGCTTTAGCTGAGGCAAAAACATTGAATTTGTAGAATTTGGAAAAAGTATGCAGTGAGGGCTAAGTGGCTGCTTTGCAGATTTGTTCCCCAGAAGCCTCATTTTCAAAGCCCAGGAAGAAGAGACAGCCCTAGTGGAATGAGCCGTAATCCTCTCAGGAGGCTGTTGTCCAGCTGTCTCATAAGCCAACTGAATTGCACTTCTCAACCACCAAGAAAGAGTAGTAGAAGTGGCCTTCTGACCCTTACGTTTACCAGAAAACACAACAAAAAGGGCAGTAACTTGATATCAACAGAGGGCATAGGCTCAAACGGAGCCTGCTGCAGATCCCTAAGCACAAGATTAAGGCTACAAGGAGGCGCAACAGATTTAAACAAAGGCCTGATCTAATTCTGACCAAGGCCTGAACAAAAGATTGAACATCTGGCAAATCTGCCAGACGTTTATGCAAATGAATCGACAGGGCAGAGATCTGACCCTTCAGAGAACTGACTGACAAGCCCTTCTCCAGGCCCTCCTGAAGAAAGGACAGAATGCGAGGAACCCTCACCTGGTTCCAAGAGAAACCCCTAGATTCGCACCAGAAAAGGTATTTAAGGCTTACGAGCCTGAATCATGCTATTAATAACGTTCTCTGAAAAACCTTGTCTAGACAAGACTTAGGCGTTCAATCTCCAAGCAGTCAGCTTCAGAGAATCTAGGTTTTATGTAGAAAAGGACCCAGAAGTAGAAGGTCCTTCCTCAGAGGTAATTTCCACAGGGGAAAGGACGACATCTTCACTAGATCCGCAAACCAAATTTTGCACGGCCAAGCTGGAGCAATTAGAATCACCAAAGCCTGCTCCTGTTTGATACGGGCTATCACTCGAGGAATGAGGGCAAATGGAGGAAATGGGTAAATGAGACCGAAGTCCCATGGAACTGCCAGAGCGTCGACCAGAGCTGCTTGAGGATCCCTTGATCTTTATCCATACTTTGGAAGTTTGGCATTTAGAAGAGACGCCATCAGATCCAACTCCGGAACTTCCCACCTGAAAGTTATATTGAGAACACTTACGGTTGCAGGGCACACTCCCCTGGATGAAAAGTCTGCCTGCTCAGATAATCTGCTTCCCAATTGTCCACCCCTGGGATGTGGATGGCAGAAATGTGACAATTGTGAGACTCCACCCACTGAAGAATGCGAGTCATCTCCTTCATAGCTAAAGAACTTTGTGTTCCTCCCTGGTGGTTGATATATACGCCACTGAGGTAATGTTGTCCAATTGGAATCTGATAAACCAGACCGAACTCAGTTGAGGCCAAGCTCTCAGTGCATTGAAGATTGCTCTTAATTCTATAATATTTATTGGGAGGGCAGACTCTTCCTGAGTCCAAATTCCCTGAGCTCTTAAGGAACCCAAACTCCCCCCCAGTCCATAGTCACAATCTCCCAAGATGGTCTCAGGAAGCATGTGCCCTGAGACAGATAGTCTTGAGAGAGCCACCAAGCAGGGAATCCCTCGTCAGGATGTCTAAGACTATCCTCTGAGAGAGGTCCGAGTGGTCTCCGTTCCATTGTCATGCATAACTGAAGAGGTCTCAGATGGAAACGAGCAAAAGGAATAATGTCCATGGAAGCCACCATTGGACCAATTACTTCCATACACAGAGCCACTGATGGACGGACAGAGGACTGAAGAGAAAAACTGGTAGCAAGAAGTTTGGATTTTCTGACCTCCGTCAAGAAAATCTTCATGCAGATCGAGTCTATGATCGTCCCTAAAAAACATGCTGCTATTTAGCACCAAGGAACTCTTTTTCCAGATTCACCTTCCACCTGTGAGAACGGAAAATTGACAACAGAGAATCTGTATGGGATCTTGCTAAATGAAAAGATGGCGCCTGAACCAAGATATCGTCCAGGTACGGAGCCACCACAATTCCTTGAGATCTGGCCACTGCCAGAAGAGCCCCTAGAACCTTTGTAAAGATTTGAGGAGCAGTTGCTAGGCCAAAAGGTAGGGCTACAAATTAGAAGTGTTTTTCCAAAAAGGCAAACCGCAGGTCGATGGTAGTCATGAACTGACCCTCCTGAACTTAAGGAAGAATAGAACGGATAGTCTCAATTTTGAAGGATGGAACCTTGAAAAATTTATTGAGACACTTGGAAGTCCAAAATGGGTCGAAAAGTTCCCTCTTTCTTGGGAACCATGAAAAGGTTGGAATAGAATCCCTCACCCTGTTCCGCCAACGGAATTGGGACAATCACTCTTAGAGAGGCGAGATCCTGAACACAGTTTAAGAAAGCCTCTCTTTATTTGGTTTGCAGATAATCTTGACAGGAGAAATCTGCCTCTGGGAGGACAAGATTTTAATCCTATCCTGTATCTCTGGGAGACTACTTCCACTGCCCAAGGATCTGGGACATCGCAAATCCAAGCCTGCTGAAAGAAGGAAAGCCTGCCCCCCACTTGATCCATGAATGGATCAGGGGGGACCCTTCATGCTGATTTATTCTCAGAGGAAGGCTTCTTGGATTGCTTACCTTTATTCCAAGACTGGTTAAACCTCCATGAGGTCTTGGCTTGCTCAGGTTTGGAAGAAGAAGATATCTGTCCTTTGAAGTTGCGAAAGGAAAGAAAATTAGAATTTTGGCGACCCTTGGGTCTAGCCTTCTTGTCCTGTGGCAGAAAGGCTTCCTTTTCATCAGTAACTGTGGAAATTATATTAGCCCGACTAGGACCAAATAAAGTCTTGACCTTAAAGGGCAGAGAGAGAAGTTTAGACTTGAATGTCACGTCAGCAGGCCAAAACTTTAGCCACAGGACTCTGAGAGAAAGAACGGCAAAGCTAGAAATCTTAGCCCCCAAACAAACTACTTGCGTGCTGGCATCACAGATAAAGGTATTAGCCAGCTTTAAAGCCTTGATCCTATCCTTGATCTCCTCAATTGTAGTCTCCTCGAAATCGGATCAGATGAGTCGCACCAATATGAGGCTGCACCAGCAACTGTCGCAATACTAGCCACAGGTTGCCATTGTAGACCCTGGTGTAGAAACATCTTTCTTAAGTAACTTTCCAGTTTCCTATCCATAGGGTCCTTAAAGGAGGAAATATCCTCTAGCGCAGTGATTTTTAACCTTTTTTTTTGCCGTGGCACACTTTTTTACATTAAAAAATCCTGTGGCACACCACCATCCCAAAATTTAAAAAAAATCACACATTGTAGCCTAATACAGCATATATATATATATACACATACACACAAACACACACATACTGTATGTATTGTGCTGTTATGCCATGCCACCTACAAACTACCCCTGCACTGGGAGTAAAAAACAAGCAAAGTTTAAAAAATATGTCACACTGTTGTCAGTCTGCCATGGCACACCTGAGGATCTCTCACGGCACACTAGTGTGTCACGGCACACTGGTTGAAAAACACTGCTCTAGAGGAATAGTGGTTCTCTTGGCTAAAGTGGATATAGCACCCTCTACTTTAGGAACAGTGCGACATAGATCTTGCACAGGGTCAGCAACAGGAAATATCTTTTTAAAAACAGGAGGGGGGGGGGAGGAACATCCGGCTTCTCCCATTCCTGA
Organism: Bombina bombina; assembly: GCF_027579735.1. NCBI lineage: Eukaryota > Metazoa > Chordata > Amphibia > Anura > Bombinatoridae > Bombina > Bombina bombina. The sequence goes on from NC_069509.1 coordinate 157,255,877, forward strand.
GATATGTCAGACATGTGATCTGGAACAGGAAATACTTACACAGATTTGGGTATGACATCAAAAACTCTGTTTATTAGCCTTTTTATGAGTCTCTGTGACTGTTGTTTCGGAGTCCTCCAAAGTAGCTAGAACCTTTTTCAAAAGTAAACGAAGGTGTTCAAGCTTAAATCTAAAATGTACCTCTTCTGAGTCCGCTGTGCTAGCAACAGCAGATTCAGAATCAGATATCTCGCTATCTGAAGTAACCGAGGAGTGATCCTCCTCAGATAACTGAGATAGACTAACGCAGCCTTGGCAGAATCAGAACTACTAGATTTAGAAATGTTCTTAGATTTTCTCTTTCTCTTACAAGCAATAGGTAAGGCACTCAAGGCTGCAGAAGTCAGTTGTGCCGCAAATCACCTTGTAAATATACACCCCCAGAAACTGATTGAGAGTAACCGCAGGGCACTGCATGTGAAACTGTCAGAGACTGGGACGTTTGAGGAGAAAGCTGAGGCATAACCTGAACAGCATTATCCTGAGAGAAAGATGGTTCAGAAAGGGTATCTTTATTTTAGTAACATTTTATTTAGGCATGAGGAACAAAATTGCACATGAGGTATTACCTGAGCCTCAACACAATAAAGACATTTGTCAAAGGACAGGGACAAATTTTTATCAGCATCCATTGTCCACACTCCTCGCCGTATTGGTGCACACAAAAAAAGAACTTTCAAAACACCAATTATATGCAGGGTTCTAGGAAAAATTCTGCGTAGGAATAATAAGAAAAAAATAAGTAAATAAATAAAGCACCTCTATTCCCCAGCTCCGCTGGAGAAACTCACCCCACCAGTGACCAGAAATTGAACTCCTCACTTAAGATTCTGATTCTGTGAAAGTGCAGCTCCTTGATGCTGCAAAGATCCGCTGTGCAGCAAGGAAAACAGACAGACTCTCCAACTGCTGCGGTCTGTATTCGGCTAGCTCTGAAACAGACAACTGACTACACCGCAAATAACCGCTTAGCGGAAATAAGCTGAGCGGTCACGTGATCACATTTCTAAGTGCAACACCATAGAAAGTCAAAAGCGCTGTACAAGCAAAGGGATAGTAATCCCTCTGAAAATTCACCCGATCTCTATAAAGATCGTAATGGCCAAAAGCGTGTGCAAAATATCCCCTGTACAAAGAAAGGGATAGTAATCCCTCTGAAAAGACATCCGATCTCTAGAAAGATTGTAAATCGCCTACTGTGCACCACATAATTAGATAGATACATAGCCCCTTTCACCGGTATAAATATAAGCCATATAAATAAAGGATTTCCTTATATCCTCTCCTCTCACAAAATGACAGTACAGTGTCCTGCCTCTGCTGCCCAGAAATTTTATCCCTAAATTTAAAGAGATTTCAAGTCCCTGTAAAATCCACTTTTTCTTTCTTTTAGGGGTTAACTTATTGAGTGCTGCATCCTTCTAACCTAGAAGGCAAAAACACTCACCTTGTGAATCCGCTGCAGGGCAGGTACAGCAACACGGTATGACGGACTCAGCCGACCTCTGACAAGGACCTGTAGAAAAAGAAAAGCAAAGTAACCAAACCAGGTTTTCTATATAGGGGTAGCATAGATGTTGGAAGTGAAGCAAGGACTACCTCACCGTCTTCCAACTGCTAAAAGCCACCATGACTCTTACTAAAGAGGATTACATGGACACAGCATATCCCCAATCATTGCTTGCAGGGAAAATACCCATTAAAGGATTAATATCTTCAGACACCATCTTCGCACATCCACCTGATGTACAAGGCAAAGAATGACTGGGGGATTATGGGAAGTAGGAGTGATACATAAAAGCTTTGCTGGGTGTTTTTTGCCTCCTCCTGGTGGCCAGGAGTTGCATTTCCACTAGTAATTAGAATGGATTCGTGGACTCTTCATGCCATTGGAAAGAAATATATTTAGACTTAAAGGTTTTTGTTGCTATGTTTTACAACTAATGTGATCTAGTGCCGAGTTGACAAATGTTTTAAAAAGAGGAAAATTGAATTGGTAGTTTTTTTGTTTTGTTTTTTGTTAGGACAGTTATCTTCATTTTCTGTACAAAATGTGTTTTTTTGACAATACGGTCAGCAGTATAAAAACAGTGAGCAACACTTTAAAGCGACACCAAAGTGCTAGTAGGAAAAGCAATAATGTGAGAACATTTTTATTATTACATGTTGCTTTTCTATAATTGTGTTTAACTCCCGTGCAAATGGGTTAAACGCATAGTTAAAATCAGTTCAAGAGCAGCAATGCACTACTGGGAGCTAGTTGAACACTTCTTGTGAGCCAATGACCAGGCATATATGTGTAACCAATCAGCAACTACGTCCTTGTACTGCGTTGCTGATCCTGAACCTACCTAAGTATGTCCCTTTTAACTGAAGTGCATCATTCCTTGTAGGTTTGATACTTACAAGGAGCTATGTCTACATTTTAATTTCAAGATATGTAGATTTATTTAGTGCGCTCTATATACAAATGAATGTGGCGCACTATCATACTCAGAGGTACAGTTCTTTATTCACTTGAAAAGTGACATCATGTAAACAATCACAGTGAGAGATATAATGTTTCTGCCAAACCTCACTGGGATATAGTAGTTTGAAGAAATGCTTTTAAAACTTAAATGTTTAGCAACTTACACGCTGCATACAGCGGCATATAAAACAAATTGTTTCTTTCATTTTTCAGATAGATGTGAATTTGATTTTTATAGTGTACGCTCGGTTATCAAATTTACTTTGTTTTCTTGGTATTTTTTTGTTGAAGACCTAGGTAGGTTCAGGGTTGTGAACTGTATGGCAGCAGGTTTTTTGAAAAAGCTTTGAAAGGGATAGGATAGTCAAAATTAAACTTTCAAGAATCCAAAAGAGCATGTAATTTTAAGACCCTTTTAAAATCACTTATACACACATTTCCTATACTAGTGCAAACTAGCTGGTAATTGGTGCCTGCACACATTTGTCTCTTGTGATTGGCTAACTAGATGTGTTCAGCTAGATGCCAGTAGTGCAGTGCTGTTCATTCAGCAAAGAATAAAAAGATAATGTAGCATATTTGGTAATAAAAGTAAACTTGAAAGTTGTTTAAAATTGTATGTTCTATTTGGATCATGAATGACATTTTTGGGGTTCCCTGTCCCTTTAACAAAGTTATACATTGTACAAACACCGCGGCTCAAAACTGTGTAAAATTGTTACGTACGTTGTAAAACTGCTGCCCTAAAACTTTCGAGTTGCATGTTATTTTAATAAAAACTAACCTGTGTTTGCTGACACGGCTGATTTATATTTTAATCAAATGATTGTCATATGCACGGTTTTGTACTTTCTAGAAAGCTGCCCCGGGAAAATGATAGAGATCCAGGGAAAAGCTGGCTTGTTTCTTGAAGGTCAGATTCATCCAGAGCTGGAAGGTGTGGAAATAATAATCAGTGAAAAGGGAGCAGCCTCGCCACTCATTACCGTGTTCACAGATGATAAAGGTTCTTACAGGTTGGTGCAATTTTCCAATTTTTATTTTTCTGGATGATGTAAACTGTTTTTATATAATAATTTGAAACATAAATAATTTTGGTTACAGTTGGTTTGCATGCACAACAGTTAACTTTCATTTGTGTGCTCTTTAGCGATACTCTACTTTGTGTTCAACTTTCATTTGTGTGCTCTTTAGCGATACTCTACTTTGTGTTCAACTTTCATTTGTGTGCTTGGCTTGAAGGGACATGAAACCAAATTTTTTCTTTCATGATTCTGACAGAGCATGCAATTTTAAAAAATCTTTTTAATTTACTTCTATTATCAATTTGTTTCATTCTCTTGGTATCTCTTGTAGAAAAGCAGATAGGTAATCTCAGGAGCGTGCACGTGCCTGGAACACTATATGGCTGCAGTTTTTCAAGAATGTTATTTGTTTGCAAGAGCACTAGATGACAACACTATTTCCTGACATCTAGATACCTATCTAGTTATTTCATTGACAAATCATACAATGGGAATGAAATAAATTTGACAGTAGAAGTAAATAGGAGATTTTTTTAAATTGTATGCTCTGTCTGAATCACAAAAGAATTTTTTTGGATTTCATATCCCTTTAAGAGTTCTTTGCTCATCATTTAATACATTGTCCTGTTCTGATTATCTGATTCATAAGAATACAGTATCTGTTTATTTTCTGTTCTCCGAATCCGTCACCTTCAATGTACAACTCTTGAACTATGCGTTTATATCACAAAGTTATAGTGCACACGCAATGCACTGCTGGGAAGAATGTGGCTGATGATCAGGAACAACATATATACTTATGCACTAATCAGCAGCCATGTACTGAGGAATGACACGACCACTACGTGTGTGTGTGACTTAAATGAAGCAGGGAGCATTCCTGATGTTCTCACTAGTCCATGTCCTCCTCAGCCTGGATTAATTGTCTGTATGGGACTTTAAAGGGACATGAAACCCAATTTTTTCTTTCATGATACAGATATGCACTACTGGGAACACACAGCCAATAATGAGGCATATATGTGGAGCCACCAATCAGCATCTCCTGAGCCTACCTAGGTATCATTTTCAACAATGTATACCAAGAGAACAAAACGCATTTACTAAAAGAAGTACATTGGAAAGTTGTTTAAAATCACCTGTTCTATCTGAATCATGAAAAATTTGGCCTTCTTGTCCCTTTAACTTTGTATTTACCCATTTGCATGCTTTAAACATATAGTAAAGAAAGAGATTTGTTGAAAAATAAAATACTATATTATTTTTTAACTAGAATGTCTCTTGATGAATAAAATTAAAAAATAAATTACTGCCCAGTATATAGAATCTGGCTTCCTCCAATCGTTGCATGCCCCATGAGTTGGACGCCAGATCGGGCACGCAAGGATTGGAGGAAACCGGATTTGTGATCTATCTGCTAAATACAGTATGAGATGCCGGCGGAGGAACTGCGCAATGTTTACCAGCACTCAGTGGTAAATATTTTAAATGTTAATGAATTAAAGTTCCCATGTTTTTTAAAGATTAATTTTATATACTGGGAAGTCATTTTATTAACGCTTACAATCACTTTAACATACTATGGTTCTTCATATAGAACTACAGAGTAGATTTGAGATATTTTGTTTTTTTAGTCTGTGGGATACTACATAAATCTACTTTTCTGTGGTAGGAGTAAATTATATTAAATGTATATCCTAGTATGCTTTGTACTGTAGATATGTTTTCTTGCACAGGAACAAACTGGGCGGTTGTAAATGAGGGTCTTGTTTTATTTGAAATCAGACTTAGTAGTAGTTGCATATTATCTCTCTTTTTTTTTTTTTCCTTGCAGCTACCTAATATGCTGCTTTTTGTCTAAGCTGTTACATGACCTCTTTCTCATTGGCTTTAGGCTGTTCCGTGCACTAATTACTACTTAGTCTCTGCAGATTTATCCATATTCTTCCTCTTTCCTCTGCAGTGTGGGCCCATTACATAGTGACTTGGAATACACAATTTCAGCACATAAAGAAGGCTTCGTACTTACTGCTGTGGATGGAACAGTTGGGGATTTCAATGCATTTGCTCTCGCTGGCGTTACTTTTGAGGTATGGGAAAATCGAGATATCTTCCCAGACATTAGCAAATTGGTCTCTTTGAGAAATGTATTGGTGCAATCAAACTGTGTGCATAATGTAAGTCAAGTTTTGTAATCAGCTGATGCAGAATATGCTTGTGTGATGTACATTCTATTATTATTAATGGTTGCTGGGAACACTATTGTATATCATTGAGATCCAGAACAATTAATAGACCTTAAGAGATTTCTTTTTTACTTTATATTCCCTCTAACAGATTCGATCTGAAGATAACCAGCCTCTGGCTGGGGTCCTGCTTTCTCTCAGTGGCGGCTCGTTTCGATCAAACCTTCTTACTCAGGACAATGGAATGTTGACATTTTCCAATCTGGTAATTTGCAACAACTTTTTTTGACCTTCACAACTTTTTTTTGGAATATTTCATAATTATAAAAAGGTCATTTAAGTGGCATAAATCACCTTCTATTGAAAGTCATATTTCTGTAGTTTTACAGTCATTTAGCATGCTGATCAAGAGGGGAAACTCTCTTAATTTGGTGTTTGCTGCAGTTGTTCTTCAATGGCAAAAGTCCACTACCACATATTTGGAGGAGCAAATCCCTTCTTAATACTGACCAGGCTTAGCACTGTAATTTTGTTAGCAAAATGTGCATTATTTTGAAGTATCTTATCACCTCTGCTGTAGCCCAGGGATAGAAATGTAGCAGAGTTAGGCTCAGGTAGTCTGTGGTGTGCACTGCCAATGCTTTATATTGCAAAGTGCATTATCCTATCTGTAATTATTAGGGATATATTTGTATATTGCACTTTTACACTAATAAATCTGGTGCCATAAATAACCCAATGCTGCTGCTGGCGGCCATATTCTGAAAAACTGCACATCCTTAGCAATTAAAGGGATTTAAAACCCATTTTTCTTTCTTTCATGATTCAGATAGAACATAAGATTTTAAACAACTTTCCAATATACGTCCTATCAAATTTTCTCTGTTTTCTTGTTATCCTTTGTTGAAAAGCAGGGATGTAAGCTCAGAAGTGTGCACGTGTCTGCAGCTTTATATGGCAGCAGATTTGCAACAATGTTATACAGTAGCAAGAGCAATAGATGGCAGCACTATTTCCTGTTATGCAGTACTAATGTTATTCAGTAGCAAGAGCAATAGATGGCAGCACTATTTCCTGTTATGTAATACTAATGTTATACAGTAGCAAGAGCAATAGATGGCAGCACTATTTCCTCTTATGTAATACTAATGTTATACAGTAGCAAGAGCAATAGATGGCAGCACTATTTCCTGTTATGTAATACTAATGTTATACAGTAGCAAGAGCAATAGATGGCAGAACTATTTCCTGTTATGCAGTACTAATGTTATGCAGTAGCAAGAGCAATAGATGGCAGCACTATTTCCTGTTATACAGTACTAATGTTATACAGTAGCAAGAGCAATAGATGGCAGCACTATTTCCTGTTATGTAATACTAATGTTATACAGCAGCAAGAGCAATAGATGGCAGCACTATTTCCTGTTATGCAGTACTAATGTTATACAGTAGCAAGAGCAATAGATGGCAGCACTATTTCCTGTTATGTAATACTAATGTTCTACAGTAGCAAGAGCAATAGATGGCAGCACTATTTCCTGTTATGTAATACTAATGTTATACAGTAGCAAGAGCAATAGATGGCAGCACTATTTCCTGTTATGCAGTACTAATGTTATACAGTAGCAAGAGCAATAGATGGCAGCACTATTTCCTGTTATGTAATACTAATGTTATACAGTAGCAAGAGACATAGATGGCAGCACTATTTCCTGTTATGTAATACTAATGTTATACAGTAGCAAGAGCAATAGATGGCAGCACTATTTCCTGTTATGTAATACTAATGTTATGCAGTAGCAAGAGCACTAGATGGCAGCACTATTTCCTTTTATGTAATACTGTTATACAGTAGCAAGAGCACTAGATGGCAGCACTATTTCCTGTTATGCAGTACTAATGTTATACAGTAGCAAGAGCAATAGATGGCAGCACTATTTCCTGTTATGCAGTACTAATGTTATACAGTAGCAAGAGCAATAGATGGCAGCACTATTTCCTGTTATGTAATACTAATGTTATGCAGTAGCAAGAGCACTAGATGGCAGCACTATTTCCTGTTATGCAGTACTAATGTTATACAGTAGCAAGAGCAATAGATGGCAGCACTATTTCCTGTTATGCAGTACTAATGTTATACAGTAGCAAGAGCAATAGATGGCAGCACTATTTCCTGTTATGCAGTACTAATGTTATACAGTAGCAAGAGCAATAGATGGCAGCACTATTTCCTGTCATGTAGTTCTTCAGATGTGCACACTACTTATCTAGGCTATACTTATCTAATGCGAGAATTAAGCTAATTTGATAATAGAGGTAAATTGGAAACTTTTTTTTAAAATTGTGTGCTCGCTCTGACTGATAGAAAAAAATTGGGTTGTATGTCCCTTTAAATATTTTACATATTTAAATATGTAATTTTTAATATATTAATGTTTGTGCCTTTGATATTTGGCAAGCTATAGCAAGATTTAAATGGGTTCCATTGCTAATCAATAATCAATTTTCAGATTTCTAAATAATACAAGATTCACTCCAGCCAGTCGGTGGGAAAATTACACAATATTGGGGTAGTTTAAATTGCAGGAAAAAATGTAATAATGAAAGATTAAAAAATACGCAGAATTCAAATTTTCTTTTAATGTCTCTTTAAATTCTGCATATTTCATTGGCTAATAATAAGACTAATAAGATGGCTGAAAAGGTTTAGAACTTTTGGAAAAATAAGCAACTAGTTTCTGCCGGTCACTCATCACGTCACTATCCCTGACACTTGGAGCCTCCTTATTGCAGGACCTGACAAACCCAGGACCCAGAGAGCCACTGGCTCCTAGAAGTTTCCCCCTGGCTCCTAACGTTTTGGCTTATTCTCCATTTATCTATATACAAATACATCTGTCTGGCTCCCATATATTCTTACTGGCTGCTAAATTCTAAACAGAATTGTCAACCCCTGGCTTATTGTAATGTTCTTGCATCTGTCATAGCAGGTGTCTATAGCAGTGTTGACATTACTATCCCCAAGTTTCTTTACAGCTTTTGAGTGATTTAAAGGGACACTCATGCCAAAATAAACTTTTTTTATTCAGATAGAGCAGCAGTTTTAAGACATTTTCTAATTTAATTCTATTATCAAATTTTACACAGTCTTTTTATATTTACACTTTCTTGGGAACAAGATCCTACTGAGCATGTGCAAGTTCACAGGGTATCTGAATACTGGTCTGCGATTGGCTTTTGTCTGTCACATGATACAGGGGGCCGGAAAATGGGAGAAAAAATTAATTTGTCAGAAAAAAAAATCTGCTTATTTTAAATTCACAGTAGGTGTTATTGCATTGTCTTTTAATTATGCACTTGTTAATTATGTTAATTCTACTGCATTAAAGGGACACTGTACCCAAATTTTTTCTTTTGTAATTCAGAAAGAGCAGGCAATTTTAAGCAACTTTCTAATTTACTCCTATTATCAATTTTTCTTCGTTCTCTTGCTATCATTATTTGAAAAAGAAGGCATCTAAGCTTTTTTTTTTTTGGTTTTAGTACTCTGGACAGCACTTTTTTATTGGTGGATGGATTTATCCACCAATCAGCAAGGACAACCCAGGTTGTTCACCAAAAATGGGCCGGCATCTAAACTTACATTCTTGCATTTCAAATAAAGATACCAAGAGAATGAAGAAAATTTGATAATAGGAGCGAATTAGAAAGTTGCTTAAAATTTCATGCTCAATCTGAATCACGGAAGAAAATTTTTGGGTACAGTGTCCCTTTAAGCGGTCCTTTCAGCTAAGGGTTAACAAGCAATGTATTTACTTAGTACTGCGGTGAAACTGAAGCACGATCTTTTTCTTTTGTGTAGAGCCCAGGACAGTATTATTTCAAGCCCATGATGAAGGAATTTCGTTTCGAACCCTCGTCACAGATGATTGAAGCGCAGGAGGGGCAGAACCTGAAGATCTCGATCACTGGTTACAGGACAGCTTACAGGTAAATCTAACCAGAAACTCAAGAAGGAAATCACAAGTTTCGGATATCTCTAAGCTGCCACATTTACATTTCACTTATTTTAAGGGGCATGAAAGTCACAATTTTACATTTTCATGGCTCAGACACCGCTTGCAGTTTTAAAGGATTTTTTAAATTTACTTCTGTTATCAGATTAATTCCCTAATTATCCTATATTATAAAAGACAAGAGTTTGTCTGAAGCCGTCATGCGCAGTTCAGACAAACTCTTGCCGCGAGGACCCGGCAGCAGAGATGATCGCACGCGCAGGGGGTGAAACAACGCAGCGCGAGGACCCGGCAGCAGAGCTGAACGCACGCGCAGGGGGTGAAACAACGCAGCGCGAGGACCCGGCAGCAGAGCTGAACGCACGCGCAGGGGGTGAAACAACGCAGCGCGAGGACCCGGCAGCAGAGCTGAACGCACGCGCAGGGGGTGAAACAACGCAGCGCGAGGACCCGGCAGCAGAGCTGAGAGAGAGAGAGAAAAAAAAAAAATATATCACACAACACGGCCCGTGTCAACGGGCTTTAGGACTAGTCTTGGTATATTTGTTTTTAATTATACCTAGTTATGAGGAGCTATGCACTGCACACATATGACTCTTGTCATTGGCTCAGCAGATTTGTTCAGCTAGGTCCCAGTAGTGCATTGCTGCTCTGGAGCGAACTTTGACTATGTATTTAATCCCTGCAAAGGGGCTAAACACAGAACATTTTATAATTAAACTGTTGCTTGCAAATATCGAACACATTAGAGAACTTTCCTTTTGCAGTTTTATATCCATTTAAGCACTTTCTTTTTAATTACGTTGTTGATATGAATGTGTCTTCTGACCAAAACTATTGACCGTTGGCAAACAAAGGCACATGAAAAAATGATCTAACAAAAACAGAGCATTTTACTTCTAACAAAATGTATTTGTTTCCTACTATGTGTTTAACTCTTGCAGAGGGGCTCAATCATTTAGTTAACGTTACAGACTCTGCTCAATCCCAAGGTGTTCCTGAGCAGGGCATACTCAGTGATAGGAGTAGGATACTTGTGTATACACCAGATTGGCTCACCCTCTGTCTACCCCTCATGAGCAGCATTGCACTGGGCCTTGGTGCACAACTTTACCTACGTGATTAACCCCTATTTTAAACAGCTTTCTAATTTACTCCTATTATAAATTTTTCTTCGTTCTCTTGCTATCTTTATTTGAAAATCATGAATGTAAATCTTAGCAGCCAGCCCATTTTAGGTTCAGCACCATGGATAGTGCTTGCTTATTGAAGGCTGACATTTACCCACCAATAAGCAAGCATAACCCAGGTTCTCAACCAAAAATGGGTCGGCTCTTATGCATCACATTCCTGCTTTTTAAATAAAGATAGCAAGAAAACGAAGACAAATTGATAATAGGAGTACATTAGAAAGTTGCTTAAAATTGCATGCTCTATCTGAATCATTAAAGAAAAAATTTACGTTTAGTGTCCCTTTAACCCCTTAATGACCGGACCATTTTTCAATTTTCTTACCCTTAATGACAATGGCTATTTTTACATTTCTGCAGTGTTTGCGTTTAGCTGTAATTTTCCTCTTACTCATTTACTGTACCCACACATATTATATACCGTTTTTCTCGCCATTAAATGGACTTTCTAAAGATACCATTAATTTCATCATATCTTATAATTTACTATAAAAAAAAATATAAAATATGAGGAAAAAATTGAAAAAAAAAAACACTTTTTCTAACTTTTACCCCCGAAAGCTGTTACACATCTACAACCACCAAAATACACCCATTCTAAATAGTTTCTAAATTTTGTCCTGAGTTTAGAAATACCCAATGTTTACATGTTCTTTGCTTTTTTTGCAAGTTATAGGGCTATAAATACAAGTAGCACTTTGCTATTTCCAAACCACTTTTTTTCAAAATTAGCGCTAGTTACATTGTAACACTGATATCTTTCAGGAATCTCTGAATATCCCTTGACATGTATATATTTTTTTTTAGAAGACATCCCAAAGCATTTATCTAGGCCCATTTTGGTATATTTCATGCCACCATTTCACCGCCAAATGCGATCAAATAAAAAAAAATTGTTGACTTTTTCACAATTTTTTTTCACAAACTTTAGGTTTCTCGCTGAATTTATTTACAAAAAACTTATGCAATTATAGCATACATGATTGTAAATGCTTCTCTGGGATCCCCTTTGTTCAGAAATAGCAGACCTATATGGATTTGGCGTTGCTTTTTGGTAATTAGAAGGCCGCTAAATGCTGCTGCACACCACACGTGTATTATGCCCAGCAGTGAAGGGGTTAATTAGGGAGCTTGTAGGGAGCTTTTAGGTTTAATTTTAGCTTTAGTGTAGTGTAGTAGACAACCCAAATTATTGATCTAGGCCCATTTTGGTATATTTCATGCCACCATTTAACCGCCAAATACGATCAAATAAAAAAAAAAACTTACATTTTTCAAAATTTTAGGTTTCTCACTGAAATTATTTACAAGCAGCTTGTGCAATTATGGCACAAATGGTTGTAAATGCTTCTCTGGGATCCCCTTTGTTCAGAAATAGCAGACATATATGGCTTTGGTGTTGCTTTTTGGTAATAATAAGGCCGTTAAATACCGCTGCGCACCACACTTGTAATATGCCCAGCAGTTAAGGGGTTAATTAGGTAGCTTGTGGGGTTAATTTTGAGCTTTAGTGTAGAGATCAGCCTCCCACCTGACACATCCCACCCCCTGATCCCCCCCTGACCCCCCTCAAACAGCTCTCTTCCCTCCCCACCTCACAATTGTCACCGCCATATTAAGTACTGGCAGAAAGTCTGCCAGTACTGAAATAAAAATATTTTTTTTTATTTTTTTTTATTTTTTGTCATACAGTCTGCAGTGATGGATCCCTCCTTACCCCACAACCTCCCTGATCCCCCCATTCATCTTTCTAACCCTCCCCCTCTATCTATTTGCCGCCATCTTGGGTACTGGCAGCTGTCTGCCAGTACCCAATTTGCTCCCCAAAATATTTTTTTTTTACTTTTTTAATATAAAATATTTGTTTTCTGTAGTGTAGCTGGCCCCCCCTAAATAACTTACATCCCTCCCCCTCCCAGATCCCTTACTAAAAAACAGAGATGCCCCTGCATCTACATCAATCTTTTTATTTTGTTGCCGGTATAACAGAGATGCCCCTGCATCTACATCAATCTTTTTATTTTGTTGCCGGTATATTTGGCGTGGGCGCGCACGCGCGCGCACCCCCGCTTCGCCCCCCCCCGCCGCAACCGCCGCACCGGGTAAAATAAGGACAGATCGATCGGTTGGGGAATCAACACCTAGGGGCATAATTTTAAAAAGAAGCTCCCACCCACCAACTACTTTGTGCACATACATAGCTGATGCAGATGGGGCCACAGAGTGGCCCTTTCTGCATCGGTATGTGAAATGGGGATTGTAGTGATGCCTCAATATTGAGGCATCACTACAATCCCTTGTAAGCAGCTGGAAGCGATCATGATCGCTTCCAGCACTTCAGACAACAGAGGACGTACCAGGTACGTCAACTGTCATTAAGGGAAGTTTTTCCTATGACGTACCTGGTAAGTCCTCTGTCATTAAGGGGTTAAGTACTTTTATCATGTTATTAGGCTGTAAGATTACACTTTTGTATTGGATGACTGTGTTATGCTTTATATTTCTTCTCTTATTGCAGTTGTTACGGGACAGTTTCCTCTCTCAATGGTGAACCTGAGCAAGGTGTGTCAGTGGAAGGTATTGGACAGAAAGATTGTGCTATTTATGGTGAAGACACTGTCACAGATGAGGAGGGTAAATTCCGACTTCGTGGGCTGCGGGTACGTACTGAGACCTAATATTTGTTATCTGATGATATTGATGTTTTACAGAAATGCATGCAAGGCAATCCCCTGTACTGCTGCTTTATTGATCAGATTTGTCTTTACTAGAAGACTAAGCATTGTTAACATGCGATAGCCTCTGAAACAGAAGCTGCTAGTAGCCTGCTCTGCTCTCTGCCATTGGAGCAAGCGGTAGAACTTATTGGTTTTACCGCCCATCAGTTGGGAAGAGAAAAAAACACTTAGGTGGACAGGGCAGTAAGGAACTTATTGCACATATGTGTTTAAAACTAGTCTTAACACTATGTAGTGATTTAATATGTGCTTAACGATGCAGTGTAGTAAATATTAACGTTTACTGTCCCTTTAAATGTAGTTGTTTTTTTATTTTTTAGCATTTCCATTGGCTATTTAGCCATGTCAGATCAGAGGCTTTTCTCCCTTACCTAGGTTTATGTTGCATTATGCTTCTCATTTGTGTTTTGATAAATTTGAGAGTAATTTGATGTGGTCAGAGTATCTGGGGACCGAATTGGCTTTGTATACGTTACTTTAACTATGTGCTTAACCCCTTTTCAGGGGTTAGCACAAACACCTGCATCATTGCTAGTGATAAAATGCTCTAACACATCAGAATATGTATTATTTTCACTAGAATGGAACTTTAATGTCTAATGTAATGTAGATTTATAATACCCGCTATTTGCTTTGTTTTCTGTGAAGAATCTGTTTAAATGTGTTCTAGATTATAAGATATGCTTGGTGGCAAGGGGCCACACTAGACATCTGGTTCTCACTATAAACTCTAGTCTGTGGCTTTATAAACTCTGTGTGACCTCACGCCTCTATTTTAGCTGTTAATGAGTTGCTAAGAGCTTCCCTTGAGTCTTCTGCTAACATCATGTACAAGCTGTAAATTAGAGCAGTGCTACCGACGTTGACCTATTTTCAGATTGCAGGGTCTTCAATATATTTATAATGCAAAGGGCTTAAACAAGTTATAAGCTGCTATCTAAGTGCTTGTAAAACACCTTGTTCTGTTTCATAAATTCCTTATGTCTTCAGTTAACCGCATCAAACACCGATTCGTACACGTGAAACTATTGCTTAGTGTTTTACCAATTCACAATTAAAGGGACATTAAACCATTTGAGATTATAATTTAAAGGGATTGGAAAGTCAAAATGAAACTTGCATGAACCAGAATGAGAATGTCATTTTAAGACACTTTTAAATTCACTTCTATTTTTAAATGTGCTTTGTTCTCTTGGTATCCCTTGCTGAAAAAGAATACGCACATATCCTACACTAGTGGGAGCTAGCGGCTGATTGGTGCCTGCACACATTTTTCTCTTGTGATTGGCTAACTAGATGTGTTGAGCTTCCTGTCAGTAGTGCAATGCTGTTCCTTCAGCAAAGGGTAACAAGATAATGAAGCAAATTTGATAATAGAAGTAAATTGGAAAGTTGTTTAAAATTGTATGTTCTATCCAAATCATGAAAGAAAATGTTGGAGTTTCCTGTCCCTTTAATCAAATGTAGTAAAAAACAAACAAAAAGTTTTGCTATATACTTTTTATAATTTATGTTCCAATTCCTCTGAGAAGTGCAGACTCCAGACTTGACACCTCTATATTCCACACAGACATTCGTTGCACACTCTAGTGACTAATTTACTTGTCCATAATGAGCTTTAGCTGAGAACATGGCTGCGCGCATTGCTTTATGAAGTCTAACACTTTTCAATATTTAAAAAATTAAATGGACATTGATGTCAAACGTATTTTCTTTCATGATTCAGACAGAGCACACGGTTATTAACAGCTTTCCAATTTACATCTATTCTCTAATTTGCTTCATTCTCTTGGTATCCTTTGTTAAAAAGAATACCTAGGTAGGCTTAAGAGTAGCAAGGCACTACCGAGAACTAGCTGCTGATTGGTAAATGCCCAGATATGCCTCTTTTCATTGGTTCACCTGATGTGTCCTGTTAGCTCCCACTAGTGCATTCAACAAATAATACAGATATTAGGGCTTGGCGATATGGGCAAAAAAAAATATTTAATTGCGATTTTCTTATGACTATAACACCTTCATTTTGTATTATAAAGTTTATTTAATACTACAGAATCTTAATGTACATGTTTCTCAATGTCCAATACACTCTTGGAGCATAAAAATACAAACCACAAAATAGTTAAAATAAAATTTGCTGCCTGTGATGTGATTAAATAGTAGCCACTAGCCAGTTATTAGGTCTTATGACACACAACATTGTCATGTTTTCTTGGACAGTCATTCTAACTGTGTATGATTAACAAATGAAGCAGTGTAAGCCACATACACACACATATATATATTTTTTTTCTTCTTCTTTTTTAAACATTTTAATTTTACTGAACACGAGCCCTGCTCCTGTCCAGGAATCCATTACAGGCATATAGCAGTAGGGGTGGGGGGCTGCTCCTTTCAGAAATGCTGTGCCTTACTGATATAAAATACATTGTAGATGCAGTTAAGTTAACCCAGCAGCAGAGGGGACTGCAGTTTTAGCCTTTTTGGGAGCCGTGGGGTTAACTGCATCTGCTATGTATTTAAGCCGCTTCTAAGAGAGCAGGAGATTGTATGGGAGGTTCCATAATGTTTACATACCCTAAGTTTCAGACTGCAGACGTCCCTAGGGGGAAATATAAGTAAGTGGGTTTCTCTGCTCTTCATTCCTGCATGGGCTCCTTTTAGATTTCTAGATTGATTGGCTGCTTCTCAGAACAGAAAGTGAAAGTAAAAGAGCCATTTTACAATTGTGTGCTAAAAGCAACCACTAGATGGAGCTGGTTTGCAAGAAATCACAAATAAATGAATGCTTTATAGCCACTTCTAAAGGAATTTTTTATGTAGGAAAAAATCGGGACTCCTCGCGGTTTTAAAATCGCGGCAATTAATCACGGTTTTAAATTGCATATGCGATTAATCGTGCAGCCCTAAAAGATATAATGAAATAAGTTTGATAATAGAAGTAAACTAGAATGTTGTTTAAAATTGTATGTGATATCTGAATCATGAAAGAAACAGTTGTTTCATGTCCCTTTTAATATAATTAAAAAACAAACAAAACATAAAAATGTGCATCATATTCTCAGGCTAATCTTTGCTTTGTAAATATCATTCTATCTACAATTTTATTTAATGTTTAATGTCCCTTTAATTGTCATGTTAAGAATTTGATGCTTTTCTTACAATGTATGTGTCTGCTTTTTCAGCCTGGCTGTGTGTACCATGTACAGTTAAAAGCCGAAGGTAATGACCACATAGAAAGAGCTCTGCCTCCGTATCGAGCGATTGAGGTGAGTGTATAAAACATTATATGTAAGATACTTTAAACCATGTTTTGAGGCAAATCAAAACTGTAACGGTTTTAAACATCTTTCAAATTCACTTTTATAATCAAATTGGCTTTGTTCTCTTGGTTTTCTTTGTTGAAAGCTAAACCTAGGAAGGCCCATATGCTAATTTATACTTTCTTGAAGGCCACCTCTTATCTCAGTGCGTTTGACAGTTTTTCACAGCTATACAGTGTTAGGCTAAAATGCAGATCTGTCAAAAAGTCTGCTGAGGCTTAGATACAAGGTAATCACAGATTAAAAAAGTATATTCATATAACAGTGTTGGTTATGTAAAACTGGGGATTGGGTAATAATGGGAATATCTATCTTTTTTACGATAAACATTTTCAAGTCGACTGTCCCTTTAATATGCCAACAATCTTTCCAGTCTTCTCTTTGTGCCCGTTATGGTCTGTGTAACCAGCGGTTTCCACGTTACTAATAGGACACACTTCAGCGTGACAGATATTTGACTTTTTTCCCAGAAGTTCTGCACTAAAATGAAATGGATCAACACCTTGTTTGCTGCAGTTGTTTTTGGTTAGTCAAACTCCACCCACCACTTATGTTATCCGTAGTTCCTAAAGTAGACAAGTAAGTCATGGTCATTTTGTTAGCAAAACATGCTTTGTCAATTAGGGACACCTATGTGGCAGTGTTAGATTTGGGAATTCTGCCATGTACACAATATTCAGACACACTTCCTGGGAAAAGGGGCAAAATAAATAATGAAACTATGGGGTCGATTTATCAAAGGCTTTCACCAGCCTTTGAGCCCCTACGGCTGCAGGTTCACACAAGAGAGCCTGCACGCCGTATTTAACAAGCAGAGGTCATCAGGCTGCTGCTTTCCTAACCTTTCGCCACTTTAGACAGCTCCTGCCCGTGCGTGATTGGCTGTGCACAGGCAAGGGGTGGGATTGCTGGTGAGTGCAAAATAGCACTCGTGTGCAATGCTGAATTCAGCCCGCCAGAGGCGAGCTGCGGCGGACAGGGGCGCGTATGTGCGCCCCTGTCCGCCTCAGCTTGATAAATCGCCCCCTATATCTCAACGTTCTTGAACTATCTCAAGGTGTTTGCTGTCCCTTTAATACAGTGCAAATGAATTTCATATTTAAATAGATTTATTATACTTGGACTTAGTAGAGATCTGCACATTTTTTTCAATATTTGATTCATTATTTGTTGTACGTTTATTTCATATATTAAAGCAAAAGAATACAAGCGTGCAGATTTTTTTATTTTTATATTTAGGTTGGAAGCAGCGATATAGATGGTGTGAACATTATTGCCTTCCGTCAAATTAATCAGTTTGACCTGAGTGGAAATGTGATTACGTCATCTGAATATCTATCTACCCTGTTGGTGAGTTTGATGTTTTTCAAAATTTACATCAGCTAATGTGTATGTTGGTATTTAAATGTACTCTACATTTTAGGGATACGACTTTCCATATTCTTAGGTCCCAGAATGTTGTTTCTGAAGCTACCATACCTGCCATAGCCATGTTCCCTTGTTCGCTCGATTTTTATTTATGTCTGTAGTCAGAACTTGCTGGAAGGGCTGAAAGAGAGTTCTGATGAGCTGAATCTAACATAATGATTTTTGCTGTTACTGCTTGAAGTGCTGTTGCAAAGAAGAGGCTGTCAGAATTATAAAAAATATGAAAAATTTAAAGGGATACTAAATCCAAAATGTTTCTTTAATAATTCAGATAGAGCATTCCATTTTATGCAACTTTCTACTTTACTCCCATTATCAATTTTTCTTCGTTCTCTTGCTATCTTTATTTAAAAAGCATGAAAATAAAGATAGCAAGAGAACAAAGAAAAATTGATAATAGGAGTAAATTAGAAAGTTGTTTAAAATTGCATGCCCTGTCTGAATTATGAAAGAATAAAATTGGGTTAGTATCCCTTTAACTGTAAAGCTATATCATAATATAATTTTTGAGTTATTTCAACCACAGTACTAACAATAAGAGATTAAACAAAAAGTTTTCCTATTGCAGATCAACGTTTGTGTACCTCTAAATTTGTTTTCTTCTGGACAAAGATAAAAAAGAACTGGGCTTTTCCCAACAAAAAAAGAAAATTTATGCTTACCTGATAAATTTATTTCTTTTTTGACACGACAAAGTACACCCCCTTACAAAAATCTAGCTCTCTTGCCAACTTTGATTTCCTTTCTGGCACAATTGAGATCCAGTGCAGTAAATCAATCATTGTTGTTGGAATCTACCGCCCACCTAGCTCTCCTGTTCATTCCCTTTCAGACATAGCCCATCTCCTTACTGAAACCATAGCTCAAAACCCAAAAAGTGAAGTTTTGGTTTTTGGAGATTTTAATATTGATTGGCTGAATCAAAAAAATAATAGTTGTTGCTCTGTGTTTAAGTCTTTGCAGCTAACGCAATTAATCTCCTCCCCAACTCGCATAAACCTCAAAAGCCATAATCACACCCTGCTCGATTGGATTCTCTCCACCTCTCCCGACCGAATCCAGGAGGCAGGTGTTCTCCCTAACAATTTCAGTGACCACTGCTTAGTGTACTGTGTGCGCAAAATAAAGGCAACTAAAACCTCTCCCAAGGTTAAAATCACCAGATCCTTCAAAAAATTTAATCTTCAATCATTTCTAAATGACATCAAGAACCTCCCCTGGCACAGATTAAACCTAATCCCAGACCTTGACTCTGCAGTTGAATTATTTCAGTCCGAACTCCTACAAGTTTGGAATTTACATGCCCCGCTGCGTAAGGTGAGAGTAAAAGGAGCACACTTGAATTGGATCACAGCTGACCTCATTCAAATGTACCAGTTTCGAGATTCATTGTGGTCAAAGTTCAAGCATACTGGCTCTATGAACGATCACTGTGTATATAGACAATGGCGAAATATATGCACTAAACAAACAAAATTGGCCAAGGCCCAATATTTCTGTGAAAATCTGAATAATATCATATCAAACCCTAGAAAGTTTTGGAAAGTCATAAATAATTTACAAACACCACCAATCCACTCCCAACCCTCCACTGTCAACGTGGACAACCAAACCCTGCAACTCCCCTTAGATGTAGCAAATGCCTTTAACAAATATTTTGTCAGATGCTCCACCACCCTGATTGACAAACTAATAAATGGCACGCATCCTGAAGCTACAAATGTGGATCAGGCCCCACTAAATCAGCAAAGACCCAATATAGAGAAGTTCAATTTTAGACCTGTACCCATCAATGTCATTAAGAAACACCTTAATAACCTAAAAATGAAAAACCAGTCTGGACCTGATCAAATCCCAGCAATGCTGTTGAAGCTTAGTGCGCCAGCAATTGCTAAACCTGTCACAACCCTAATTAATGAATCCTTGGTGTCTGGATACATACCCAAACTCTGGAAGACTGCAAGAGTAGTGCCTATACATAAAAGTGGGGAGATAACCTTGGTTTCTAACTATCGCCCAATATCATTGCTCCCAGTATTGTCAAAAATCTTAGAAAAATGTGTCCATACGCAATTATGTGAATATTATCAACAATCTAACTATCTGACCCCTGATCAATCAGGTTTTCGTACAAATCACTCCACTACAACTGCCCTCCTAAAAGTTTGCAACGATATCCAAACTGGAATGGAACAAGGAGACCTAACTGGAGCTATTTTCCTTGATTTTGCAAAGGCCTTTGACACAGTAGACCACGACATACTACTGCTCAAACTAAAAAACTCAGGTATTGGTGATCGTCTGCTAACCTGGTTTCGATCATATGTATCGGATCGATCACAATATGTCTCCATTTCTGACAGTGACTCCCTCCCTCTCCCAGTCACGTGTGGTGTTCCCCAAGGTTCCATTCTCGGCCCCCTGCTATTCACATTGTTTATAAATGATCTGCCTAATGTCTGCAAATCCTCAACTGTACACATGTATGCAGATGACACGGTAATCTATGCAAACAATTCCGATCTACCTCAGCTTGAAGCAGTACTCCAAGACCAGTTCACAGAGGTAGAAAAGTGGATCTCAAAAAACAAACTCTTCCTAAACACTGACAAAACTGTCACAATGATCTTTGGAACAGGACCTAAACTACACAACCTACAAAATTCCCATCTATGCATCAAAACAAAATAAAATTGTACACTGACCGCAGTCCACTCTTTTAAATACTTGGGTATGTTGTTAGACCCCAATCTATCTTTTGGCCTCCATATAGAAAAACTGGCATCTAAACTTTATCCAAAAATAGGTGCCCTGTACAGAAACAAATCCTGCCTCAGCCCTACTGTAAAGGAAAAGATTGTACAGCAAATGCTGATGCCAATCGTGGATTATGGGGATGTAGTATATGCACCAGCACCGCAAACTCACCTTAATAAACTTAATACATTGTATAACTCGTTCTGCCGCTTTGTGCTACAATGTAACTACAGGACACACCATTGTGACATGCTAAAAGAACTAAACTGGCTGTCGCTGTAATCCAGACGCACCCTCCATCTTTCCTGCCTAGTGTTTAAAAGCTTTTCTGGGAAGCTCCCACCCTACCTGAGCAGTATGCTCTCACCGGTTATTCCCACCTCCTATAACCTCCGATCCAGTACCAGCACATTATTTAGCGTGCCTCAATACAAAAAGAAAGCAGCTCGATCCTCCTTTTCCTACAGAGCACCACAATTATGGAACGACCTCCCGCACACTTTCAAACCTTCCCCATGCCTAATATCCTTTAAGAGATCCCTCTCTACATATCTCAAAACAGAATGCACCTGTCATTGTTGATTATATATTTCCTACCTGCTCTATGTTAAAAAGATTTGTGCATATATCATTTATTATTATTGTTTTGTATTTTATTGTACCCATTGTATCAATGAAATGTTTTGTGTACCCAGGACATACTTGAAAACGAGAGAAATCTCAATGTATCTTTCCTGGTAAAATATTTTATAAATAATAAATTTTATAAATAAATAAGTCCACGGATCATCTTAATTACTAATGGGATATTCACCTCCTGGTCAGCAGGAGGAGGCAAAGAGCACCACAGCAGAGCTGTTAAATAGCTCCTCCCCTCCTTTCCACTCCAGTCATTCGACCGAAGTTAGGAAGAGAAAGGAAAAGCCAAGGTGCAGAGGTGTCTGAAGTTTACATAACCCACAACCTGTCTAAGAGAAACAGGGCGGGCCATGGACACAATGAGTCCACGGATCATCTTAATTACTAATGGAATTCAATACCCAAGCTAGAGTACACAGATGATACGGGAGGGACAAGACAGGGAACCTAAACGGAAGGCACCACTGCTTGAAGAACCTTTCTCCCAAAAGCGGCCTCAGCCGAGGCAAAAGAGGCAAAATTGTAGAACTTTGAAAAAGTGTGAAGAGAGGACCAAGTTGCAGCCTTGCAAATCTGTTCCACAGAAGCTTCATCTTTGAACGCCCATGAGGAAGCAACAGCCCTCGTGGAATGAGCCCTAACTCTCTCGGGAGGCTGCTGTCCAGCAGTCTCATATGCAACACGTATAATACTCTTTAGTCAAAAAGAAAGAGAAGTAGCCGTAGCTTTCTGTCCCTTATGTTTTCCTGAGAAAATCACAAACAAAGAAGAAGACTGACGAAAGTCCTTAGTCGCCTGTAAGTAGAACTTTAAAGCACGGACCACGTCCAAATTGTGCAGAAATCGTTCTTTCTGAGAAAAAGGATTAGGACAAAAGAAGGAACTACAATCTCCTGATTAATGTTACGATCAGAAACTACTTTGGAAGAAATCCTAATTTAGTACGTAGAACTACCTTGTCAGAATGAAAAATAAGATAAGGGAACTCATACTGCAATGCCAAGAACTCTGTCACTCTGCGAGCAGAAGAAATAGCAACAAGAAATAAAACTTTCCAAGATAACTTCATATCTAAGGAATGCATAGGCTCAAACGGAGCCCCTTAAAGAACTTTGAGAACCAAATTAAGCCTCCATGGTGGAGTAACTGGCTAGAACACAGGCCTAATCCTGACCAAGGCCTGATAAAAAGAATGCACATCTGGAACATCTGTCAGACGTGTGTGTAACAAAAAAGATAAGACAGAAATATGACCCTTTAGGGAACTTATCGATAGTCCTTTCTCCAAACCTTAGAGAAAGGACAAAATTCTAGGAATCCTAACTCTACTCCAGGAGTAGCCTTTAGATTCACACCAATAGAAATATTTACGCCATATCCTATGGTAAATCCTTCTAGATACAGGCTTACGAGCCTGAATCATGGTCTCTATGACCGAGTCAGAAAACCCCCCTTGGATAAAAATAAGCATTCCATCTCCAAGCAGTCAGCTTCAGAGAAACTAGATTTGGGTATAGAAAGAGCCCCTGAATCAGAAGGTCCTTCCTCAACGGAAGTCTCCAAGGTGGCAGAGAAGACATGTCCTCCAGATCTGCCTACTAAATTCCGTGAAGCCAAGCCGGAGCAATGAGAATCCCCACTGCCCTCACCCGCTTGATTCAAGCAATGACCTGAGGAAGAAGAGCAAATGGAGGAAAAAGGTATGCTAGACTGAAAGTCCAAGGTACTGCCAGGGCATCTATCAGTTCCGCCTGGGGTCCCTGGACCTCAACCCGTATCTCGGGAGCTTGGCATTCCGACGAGAAGCCAAGAGATCCAATTCCGGCTGACCCCATTTGAGGATCAGGCTGAAAAACACTTCCGGATGGAGATCCCACTCCCCCAGATGAAAGGTCTGCCTGCTCAGGAAATCCGCCTCCCAGTTGTTCACCCCTGGGATGTGAATTGCCGACAGATAGCAAGAGTGGGTTTTCGCCCACTGAATAATTTGGTTACCGTTGTCATCGCTAGGGAACTTCTCGATCCTCCCTGATGATTGATGTAAGTTATGTTCCGACTGGAACCTGATAAACTGGGCCGAGGCTAACTGAGGCCAGGCCAGAAGAGCATCGAAGAACGCCCTCAGCTCCAGAATATTTATAGGAAGAACAGACCCTGACTGAGTCCAAACTCCCTGATACTTTAGGTAGTCCCAGACGGCCCCCTCAACCTAGAAGGATGGCGTCTGTAATCACTATCACCCAATATGGTCTGCGAAAGCAGGATCCCTGGGAAAGATGATCTAGAGATAACCACTATTGCAGAAAAACAAGTCCGCATAATCTCCGTTCCATTGCTTGAGCATGTTTAACTGCAGAGGTCTGAGGAGAAACCAAGCAAACGGGATGATGTCCATTGCCGCCACCATCAGCCCGATTACCTCCATACACTGAGCCACTGATGGCCGAGGAGTGGACTGAAGGGCAAGACAAGTATCGAAAATCTTTGACTTCCTGACTTCAGTCAGAAAAAAAACTTCATTGATAGGGAATCTAAAATGGTTCCCAAGAAAGTTACCCTTGTATTTGGGACCAAGGAACTCTTTTCCAAATATACCTTCCACCCGTGAGATCGCAGGAAGGCTAACACCAAGTCCGTGTGTGATCTGGCTTGTTGTAAGGATGGCACCTGGACTAAGATGTCGTCCATATAGGACGCCACTGCATTGCCCTGTAACCGAAGCACCGCCACCAGCGAACCCAGAACCTTTGTGAAAATTCTGGGAGCTGTGGCAAGACTAAGGGGAAGAACCACGAACTGGAAGTGTTTGTCCAGAAAGGCAGCCCTTAGGAACTTGTGATGATCCCTGTGAATGGGAACATGCAGGTACGCGTCCTTTGAAGGCGGGACTTCCGGATGGGTGGAGTCAGCAAGCAGATGCACGCTGACAGAGGGCTCTGAAGACGAAAGGGCCGGAAAAATCTCCCCAAAACGCCTGGATCCCTTGGCTGCGCTGGTCGGTCACAGCACGGGTCGTGGGCCGTCGCGGTCCTAGCTCAGGCAAGGAAGTCCCTGGATGCTGACAGGCTCAAAGCAGAGCCATTTTGTTTGTCCGACACCTGGAAACAGCCGTCTGCAGCAGAGTGAGACAGACCGGGTATGGATCTGGTCCACAGCTAACGACGAGGTGCGGGTACAAGAAAGGGTAAGGATACCCACAACAAGTGCTAACAAGGAGAACAAGTCGAGCCGCGCAGAACAGTGGCAAAGGTGGTAATCGCCTGCTTGGATATCGATGCACGTTTAGTGGTTAAACTGGCCTGGATCCAGATTTCTACGTGCCAAGTAAAGATTGTATGACGCCCAGGAAGACAGTGATAACGCTGAGCAGCAAAGACTCCACTGGGAAACCGGTAAGCGTGTGCTGAGTAAATGTGAAGAAGAGCCGAAATTCTACAACGGCTACCTGGGCATTATACTTGTAATTTAGTGGGGCCATATTTGGTTAAAAGATACTCTTAAAAGGGGCCATTTTTTGACTGTTGAAAATGGATGTTGGCTACAGTGATGCAGGTTAAAACCTTGAGAAACACATGAGTGCTGACCCTGGTGTTAGTAAATCACAGCCAAAGCATGTTACTTTACAAGTGAGACATCTCCCAAGTGCAGACGGTATATGGATCATATGTGGAAAAACTGTACTATCTAAGATTTCCAATAGCTGTACTGGGTCATATTGAGCTATATGTGATGATACACTTGCTTCTAAACCCCAAATATGTGCCCCTGAAGCAAAAACTCAGTTCAGTGATATAATTTGATTGCAAACAGCGGGTGCTGACAACACAGTGAGCTCTTCTCTGAAACAAGTGTGAACTGTTTAAGTGGGAGACACGATATTATTTAGCCTCCAGCTGGATCAGAAAACAAAGACTGTTGCCACATAGTTATAAACCTGTCTGAAGAAAGTTGTTCTAGTTAAGACAACTTAATATCCTCACTGCTGGACATTTATGTATTAGTACCTTAATTTCACTAGTTAATGTCAGACTAAGCACTTGCTGGCTGGTCTGACAAATTGGGATTTTCTCTGTTATAGTGAGTTGGTTAAGAATCTGGAGGTATCAACATTATAACAACAGTGTGGTAAACAAAAGATAAAATATCTGTATACATAAGTTTGAGATAGCTTAATAATTTGGATTGTCTATGAAAACTGGAAGTATTGGGTTATAGATCTTATTGTATTCTAGTTAGAGAGCAAGATTTCTGTTTTCTCTCAGCTAAACTTCTTGTGGGTATAAGGTAGCTCTCTGAAAATAGTAAAGGGCAATAACATTTTCACTAACTTTTGCATCTAGGTATAAGAGCTGGTGTTATAATAGATTGCTTAGAGTATTGTTGAAACTAAGAAGTATATAAGGCGAGATCAGGAACAGGATTGTTGATATTTTTAGATAAAAACATGACTTGCTAAGATTGAGTTAGGGTGTGCTGACTGGACTATTTTTGCTTTTTCTTTTCTTCTTCTGGGCGGTTGTCCGCCCCTTACTTTTCACTGTTGTCACTTTTCCTTCACTTTTTACACACGTTGCTGGGATTCTTTTTTCTTTTGTAAGGATCACATACACTTTTAACCTTTGGTTGGTTTGGTTTTTTCAGTTTCAACGACTTTGTATATGTAGACACAATCTCCTTCTACATAAAGTAGGGTAAGTGGAAGAGTTACCACAAAGTGTTTTTTTTTTGTTTTTTGTTTTTTTTCGTGCACGAATATTGAGTAACACAATTTGTCACAATCTTCGTATGCTTATAATACACGTCGCTTCGCACTAATTTCTTGCACGGGTGTTGGACTATCTTTATATTTTCTACACATTGGGACTAATTTTGGGTTCCCTATGGAAAAATTTGTATTGCACTCTAAGAATAATTCGCCAACGATGGCGCCTAAACACAAAGAAAGAAAGGCGAAACAAATTGATATCAGTACAGAAGTCATTAATGACATGTCAGTGAGCACAGCAGACAATGCGAAGTTACTACAGCAGATTGCAGAACTCTTTATGCCTCAATTTGAAACTATTAAACAAGATATTGCAAGTTTATCGGGAGAAGTAAAACAGTTTGCAACAAGGATAGCGGAGGTTGAAACGAGGGTTTCAGATATAGAAGATCGAACTAATATCCAAGAACAGCTAAGTGCTACACATAGTCGTCAGATTTCACAGTTACAATCGAGACTGGAGGAGCTGGAGGATAGGGCCCGACGCAATAATTTAAGAATAGTGGGTCTTCCAGAATCAGCTGAGTATCGGGATCTACTGTCCTTTGCCTCCTCCAGTCTCCCGAAACTGGTAGGGTTTCCTGTAGAAGATACACCAATACAGATAGAAAGAGCCCACAGAGTTGGCCCAATACGAAATAAACCTGATGGCACTTACAAGGCAAGATCGGTTCTTATAAAATTCCTAAATTTCCAGGATAAGGTTAACATACTCAGACACTACCGTAGAAGTAACAGTCTGATGATAGAACAACATAAGATATTGATCTTCCAAGATTTCTCGGCAGAGACTCTAGCTAAGAGGAGGGAGATGTCACCATTTTGCTCCAGACTGATTAAGGCTAACTTTAACGCAAGATTAGTATATCCAGCTAAAATTATCTTTGAAAAAGAGGATACCCAAATAGTGTTAAACAACCAGGCCGAAGCTCAGGAATGGTGTACCAGATTTTTGTAAATAATATAGTAGTTTAAGACTGCTTATGTTGAAGATGGAAATGTTAAGCTTGACACTTTTTGGTGTAGAGGGTGGATTGGTGAAATGGTCGGCCCCAGGAGGTAGGGGGAAAGATATTAATACTGTTTCCATCTACAGATGGGGATTAATTTTAATTTTAATTTTTATTCTTTTTTTATTGGTTAAAGCAGATGGGGTATTTGCAATGGGCGCATCTATTAATGGCTCTAAATGGCGGATAGACTGAAATTAATTTCATGGAATGTGGGGGGTATATCCTCCCCAATTAAGAGGAAGTTAATTATCAAGGAATTGGGGAAACATAAGCCTGATATTGCTTTTATACAAGAGACTCACCTAAAACCCCATGAATTACCCAAATTAAAAACGAAATGGGTAGGAGAAATTTCGGCAACAGCATATGATAAAAGGAAAAGAGGGGTTGCCATATTATTTAATAAACAGCTATCCTATCAGATTATATCGCAAGTACTGGATATAGAAGGAAGATTTCAAATTTTAGAAGTTTTGATTAATAAATGCCATTTCATTTTTTGTAATGTTTATGGTCCAAACTCCTTGGATAGAGGATTTTGGGAGAAACTGAGTTTGCAATTGTTACCGTTTGTAGGGAGGAATATTGTCTTGACTGGAGATTTGAATATGACATTCACCCCTAGTTTGGACAGGTCTAAATTTGCGCAAAGAGGTAAGCATAACAGGGAGGCGAAGGTTCTACAGAACCTGGGACATAAACTGGCACTTAAAGACATATGGAGGCTACAACACCCGGATAGTAAAGAGTATACTTGTGAATCAAAAACATTCAAATCTTTTTCAAGAATAGATTATTTTTTAATATCTAGTAATATGCTAGGTCTAGAGATTCAATCAGAGATAGGCGAGATTGTTATCTCTGATCATGCAATTATTACTTTAGAGATCAATGCAATCCGGTCCCCAGGCCCATACCACTCGCGCTTCTTCTTTCCCCAATTTCTGGTTAATAATGCTAAATTTAAGAACTGGCTACAAGCCAGATGGAAAGAATTCCACCAGTTCAATGCTGCATACGTAGATAAACCAGAAATCTATTGGGAAACAGCAAAATCAGTCCTGAGGGGCGAGATCATTGCTTATTTATGCAAATTGAAAAAAAAGAGGAAAAATAGAGAAGAACAATTAGCCAATCAGGTTAAAAATGCATATAAAAGATATCTAAACTGCTCAAGTCAGCCCCTTTGGGCTAAGTATATTTCGGCGCGAACAGAGAGAGAGATGTTTTTGAAACAAGTCTTAGCCATAGAAGTCCAAAAACAAAAAGCTAGATTTAGAGGACACTATGGTAATTCCGCAAAATACCTAGCCAAACTAGCTAAAGGGTGGTCCCAGAAGAACTATATAGCCACAATTAAGATCGGCGATAGAAGAATTACCAATATTGTGGACATAAGGCGTGAATTTGTAAAATATTTTAAAGAGGTTTATTCAATAGGAGTAGTTAATTCAAATAATAAGCAAGACTTCTGGAAAAGAGTAATACTACCTAAAGTTGAGCCACAGGACTTAAGCCGACTCAATGAACCGATATCTATAAGCGAGATCTCAGATGCTATTAAGCAGGCGAAGTCTAATAAAACGCCAGGTCCAGATGCTATGCCAGCAGAGCTTTACAAACTTCTACACGATCAAATTCTGCCTATATTAGAAGCACTTTTTAATCAGTATTACATTAAGAATCAGATGTGGTCGAGGCTCTTTTCAGCATCGAATGTGGCGCTAATATTGAAAAAAGATAAAAACCCAGAAATGGTGTCCTCTTATAGGCCCATTTCGTTGCTAAATCAGGACTATAAGTTGCTAACTGCTATTGTTGCAACTAGAGTTAAGAAAATTTTGGAGCCACTAATACATTCTGACCAAGCAGGTTTTATGGTGGGCAGAAGTTCGGTGAAGAACATCCGAAAAGTAATGCTGGTTATTGATCATTTTTGGAGTAGATCAATAAACAAGAAAAAGATGCAATTCAAGACAGACTTAGCCTTACTTACAGTAGACGCTGAGAAGTATAGTATGGGATCACCTATTCACGGCACTCAGAGGATTCGGTTTTGAGGGGAATTTCTACCAGTTTATACGGATATTATACCAGGCCCCAACATCTGCCATTATCGTTAATGGGGAAGTATCTGAGAGTTTTACTCTCAAACGTGGTACACGGCAGGGATGTCCCCTTTCCCCATTACTTTTTAATTTAGTATTAGAGCCTTTGGCAATTCTATTAAGAAAAGAGCTAAAAGGAATTTGTATAGGGGATAAAAAGCTGGTGACATCGCTATTCGCAGATGATATCCTACTCTTTTTAAGCAACGCCAAACAATCCATACCCCAATTGTTAAGAATTATAGAAATATTTAGTTCGATTTCTGGCTATAAGATTAACTGGGGGAAATCGGAATTGCTATGGATATATAAGCCTAAGTTATCTGTTATACACCCCTTTAAAGAGGTACAAGAAATCAGGTACTTAGGTATTACCCTAAGTACGAATCCGGCATGTTGGTATGAATTAAATTTTCGGAAATGTATTGAAACGTTCAAGCAGAAATTGGATGTATGGCATAATTTACCTATTTCACTGTCTGCGAGAGTAATGTTAATTAAAGCAATTTTATTCCCAAAATTACTTTATTTGTTACAGAATCTCCCGTGTCTAATTACTAGAAAAGATTTAAAATTTCTGCAAAGACTATTTACTAAATTTGTATGGCACGGGAAGAAACCCAGGATGTCTTTAACTAAATTATCTTATTTTAAAATGCATGGTGGTCTGGCACTTCCGAATATCCAGTTCTATAATTATGCTGCGTTAGTGAAATTTGCTCTTGACTGGATAACAGAAAAAGAACATGTTTCTTCTCTTGAAATAGAAACACAATTGGTAGACCCATTTTCCCTGAAAGCTTTGATTCATATCCCCTTTGTGAAATTACCAATAAATGTGGCACATATGTACACATTTAAATATATAATTCTAGCGTGGCAAAAAGTTTGTTCGGAATTACACATTGATTTTCGTAGATCCGCATTTCTTCCTCTAGTAGGGAATCCGGACTTCATTCCGGGATTTACACACAAAATCTTTCGTACTTGGGCCAGTAATGGTCTTAAAAATATAAAAGACATATGTGTAAATGAGACCCTACTGATTAAAACTTTTGCAGACTTAAGAGCTAATTTTAATCTAGAAAAAAATTCTTTTTACGCCTATCTTCAAGTACAACATTGGATAGGGTCTCTACGAGCAGAGGGCGAAAACACTACCTCGCTGGGAGACTTAGACGGAGCGATTAAATTATATCAAGCTGGGAAAGTCTCCATCGCAACTCTCTACAATTTACTCATTAAATACCATGGGCTGCTACATATCGGTGATATAGAGAGGAAATGGAATAAGCTGCTGCCAAATGTTACTAAAGAGCACATCCTACAAAGCTTTAGATTAACTGACCAAACCCAAGTTTTTATAGATTGGAAGGAATCACATTTTAAGTTAATAAATTTGGTATATATCACACCAGCCAAAATGTCTAAATGGTATAAGACAGAAGTTAAATGTCCTAAGTGTAATACTGAGGAGGCAGATGAAATGCATTGTTTCTGGAGTTGTCCTAAAGCATCTCAGTTCTGGAGTAAAGTGTGTTTCTGGGTGAACAAAGTAAATCCGTGCAATTTCAAATTTGAGTCAAGACATATTTTTTTCCTTGTAAATCAGGAGGAACCTTATACAAATATTAAGCTTATAAATACATTAATCCTAATAGGTCGTAATGTTATGCTTAGAAATTGGAAATCTCCACGTGAACCTAAATTCAAGGAGTTTGTAAATAAAATTTACAACCAGATCACAATGGAACAATTCGATTTGAGAGAAGCCAGTGATAAGTCAATACAAAGATTTTTCGTGAAATGGGAGAAAGTTATATTAATCCTCCCGATAGACGCCCAACGTCAGTTAGTTGCTCCGTTTAGGGGTTCTATTTGGTTTATACAGCAATTAGAGCTTGGTTTACTTTCACCTGAGTGGAAGATTTAATTTGTTTGCAGAGGGGACTATTAAAAGGGGATTGCCAGGTGTTCTCTCCCCCTCCCACCATGGGGCTGAGCTGACTGGTTGACGAGTGCAGGAAGACCAAGGCATGGCAGCAAGGTCAGATATTATTAGTAGTAAAACTTAGTCGTTATCATATTGGTCTTTTGTTCTTCCTTTGTATATGTGGTACACATAATGTTTTTTTTTCTTTATATGATGAATAAGAGATGATGATCTACTGTAGTCATTGAGGATATGTTTTACCCCCTAATATGTAATCAAATGACTACCCTTTTTTCGTTTTTGTACCCTCAATTGATACTTCAAATAAAAAGTTAAAAAAAAAAAAAAAAAAAATGTGGTGCGTGCGCTGATATTCTATTTGCAGGCGACTAGGCCTTTTACCAGTCTTCTGCTTTGTTTGTTTCTCTGTGAAACTTAAGGGTCAGATCGCTACGGCTACTTCTTTTTCGCTCTGGTTGAAGAGTATATTTCGTTTGGCCTATGAAACTGGTAGACAGTAGCCTCCTGAGGGAATCACGACTCATTCCATGAGGGCTGTTTCTTCTTCCTGGGTTTTCAGGAATGAAGCTTCTGTGGAAGAAAATTGCAAGGCTGCAACTTGGTTCTCTTTGCATACTTTTTCAAAATTTTATAAATTTGATACTTTTGCTTTGGCTGAGGCTTCCTTTGGGAGAAGGGTTCTTCAAGCAGTGGTGCCTTCTGTTTAGGTTTCCTGTCTTGTCCCTCCCTTATCTGTGTCCTCTAGCTTGGGTATTGATTCCCAACAGTAATTGATGATGATCCGTGGACTCACCGTGTCATTAGAAAGAAAACTAAATTTATGCCTACCTGATAAATTTATTTCTTGACACGCGGAGTCCACGGCCCGCCCTGTTTTTTTGGTATATAAACCTCAGGCACCTCTGCAACCTTGTGTTATTTCCTTTTTATCCTTTCCCTTGGTCGAATGACTGGGGTTTGTGGGAAGGGAAGCGATACTTAACAGCTTTGCTGTGGTGCTCTTTGCCTCCTCCTGCTGGCCAGGAGTGATATTCCCAACAGTAATTTGATGATGATCCGTGTACTCACCGTGTCAAGAAATAAATTTATCAGGTAAGTATAAATTTTGTTTTCTTTCCAATTGCATGGAGAGTCCACAAATCCATTCTAATTACTAGTGGGAACCATTACCTAAGCTAGAGGACACCGAATGGAAGGGATGAAGAACAAAACAGCCAGACCTAAACAGAAGGCACTACTGCTTGAAGAACTTTCCTCCCAAAAGAAGCCTTAGCTGAGGCAAAAACATTGAATTTGTAGAATTAGGAAAAAGTATGCAGCGAGGACTAAGTGGCCGCTTTGCAGATTTGTTCCCCAGAAGCCTCATTTTCAAAGCCCAGGAAGAAGAGACGGCACTAGTGGAATGAGCCGTAATCCTCTCAGGAGGCTGTTGTCCAGCTGTCTCATAAGCCAACTTAATTGCACTTCTCAACCACCAAGAAAGAGTAGTAGAAGTGGCCTTCTGACCCTTACGTTTACCAGAAAACACAACAAAAGGGCAGTAACTTGATATCAACAGAGTGCATAGGCTCAAACGGAGCCTGCTGCAGATCCCTAAGCACAAGATTAAGGCTACAAGGAGGCGCAACAGATTTAAACAAAGGCCTGATCTAATTCTGACCAAGGCCTGAACAAAAGATTGAACATCTGGCAAATCTGCCAGACGTTTATGCAAATGAATCGACAGGGCAGAGATCTGACCCTTCAGAGAACTGACTGACAAGCCCTTCTCCAGGCCCTCCTGAAGAAAGGACAGAATGCGAGGAACCCTCACCTGGTTCCAAGAGAAACCCCTAGATTCGCACCAGAAAAGGTATTTAAGGCTTACGAGCCTGAATCATGCTATTAATAACCTTCTCTGAAAAACCTTGTCTAGACAAGACTTAGGCGTTCAATCTCCAAGCAGTCAGCTTCAGAGAATCTAGGTTTTATGTAGAAAAGGACCCAGAAGTAGAAGGTCCTTCCTCAGAGGTAATTTCCACAGGGGAAAGGACGACATCTTCACTAGATCCGCAAACCAAATTTTGCGCGGCCAAGCTGGAGCAATTAGAATCACCAAAGCCTGCTCCTGTTTGATACAGGCTATCACCCGAGGAATGAGGGCAAATGGAGGAAATGGGTAAATGAGACCGAAGACCCATGGAACTGCCAGAGCGTCGACCAGAGCTGCTTGAGGATCCCTTGATCTTTATCCATTCTTTGGAAGTTTGGCATTTAGAAGAGACGCCATCAGTTCCAACTCCGGAACTTCCCACCTGAAAGTTATATTGAGAACACTTACGGTTGCAGGGCACACTCCCCTGGATGAAAAGTCTGCCTGCTCAGATAATCTGCTTCCCAGTTGTCCACCCCTGGGATGTGGATGGCAGAAATGTGACAATTGTGAGACTCCACCCACTGAAGAATGCGAGTCATCTCCTTCATAGCTAAGGAACTTTGTGTTCCTTCCTGGTGGTTGATATATACGCCACTGAGGTAATGTTGTCCAATTGGAATCTGATAAACCAGACCGAACTCAGTTGAGGCCAAGCTATCAGTGCATTGAAGATTGCTCTTAATTCTATAATATTTATTGGGAGGGCAGACTCTTCCTGATTCCAAATTCCCTGAGCTCTTAAGGAACCTAAACTCCCCCCAGTCCGTAGTCACAATCTCCCAAGATGGTCTCAGGAAGCATGTGCCCTGAGACAGATAGTCTTGAGAGAGCCACCAAGCAGGGAATCCCTTGTCAGGATGTCAAAGACTATCCTCTGAGAGAGGTCCGAGTGGTCTCTGTTCCATTATCTGAGCATGCATAACTGAAGAGGTCTCAGATGGAAACGAGCAAAAGGAATAATGTCCATGGAAGCCACCATTTGACCAATTACTTCCATACACAGAGCCACTGATGGACGGACAGAGGACTGAAGAGAAAAACTGGTAGCAAGAAGTTTGGATTTTCTGACCTCCGTCAAGAAAATCTTCATGGAGATCGAGTCTATGATCGTCCCCAAAAAACATGCTGCTATTTGGCACCAAGGAACTCTTTTCCAGATTCACCTTCCACCTGTGAGAGCGGAAAATTGACAACAGAGAATCTGTATGGGATCTTGCTAAATGAAATGATGGCGCCTGAACCAAGATATCGTCCAGGTATGGATCCACCACAATCCCTTGAGATCTGGCCACTGCCAGAAGAGCCCCTAGAACCTTTGTAAAGATTTGAGGAGCAGTTGCTAGGCCAAAAGGTAGGGCTACTAATTAGAAGTGTTTTTCCAAAAAGGCAAACCGCAGGTTGATGGTAGTCATGAACTGACCCTCCTGAACTCAAGAATAGAACGGATAGTCTCCATTTTGAAGGATGGAACCTTGAAAATTTTATTGAGACACTTGAAGTCCAAAATGGGTCGAAAAGTTCCGTCTTTCTTGGGAACTATGAAAAGGTTGGAATAGAATCCCTAACCCTGTTCCGCCAACGGAATTGGGACAATCACTTTTACAGAGGCGAGATCCTGAACACAGTTTAAGAAAGCCTCTCTTTATTTGGTTTGCAGATAATCTTGACAGGAGAAATCTGCCTCTGGGAGGACAAGATTTGAATCCTATCCTGTATCTCTGGGGGACTACTTCCACTGCTCAAGGATCTGGGACATCGCAAATCCAAGCCTGCTGAAAGAAGGAAAGCCTGCCCCCCACTTGATCCATGACTGGATCAGGGGGGACCCTTCATGCTGATTTATTCTCAGAGGAAGGCTTCTTGGATTGCTTACCTTTATTCCAAGACTGGTTAAACCTCCATGAGGTCTTGGCTTGCTCAGGTTTGGAAGAGGAAGATATCTGTCCTTTGAAGTTGCGAAAGGAAAGAAAATTAGAATTTTGGCGACCCTTGGGTCTAGCCTTCTTGTCCTGTGGCAGAAAGGCTTCCTTTTCATCAGTAACTGTGGAAATTATATTAGCCCGACCAGGACCAAATAAAGTCTTGACCTTAAAGGGCAGAGATAGAAGTTTAGACTTGGATGTCACGTTGACCAAAACTTTAGCCACAGGACTCTGAGAGATAGAACGGCAAAGCTAGAAATCTTAGCCCCCAAACGAACTACTTGCGTGCTGGCATCACAGATAAAGGTATTAGCCAGCTTTAAAGCCTTGATCCTATCCTTGATCTCCTCAATTGTAGTCTCCTCGAAATCGTCCTTTAAATCCACTGTTGTCATAAATTGACCCTCTTGGATCGTAGGAAGAATGAAACAAATAGTTTCCATCTTGGACGGTATTCTGAGAAATTTGTTTAGACTCTTGAGATCTAAATTAGGCTTGAAAGTTCCCTCTTCTCTGGGAACCACGAACAGATAGGAATAAAATCCCAGACCCTGTTCCTGATTCGGAAAGGAACTCTCACTCCCAGGTCGGAGAGGTCTTTGACACAGAGTAAGAACGCCTCTCCTTTTGTCTGGTCTACAAATAATCTTGAAAGCAGAAACCTGCCTCTGAGAGGAAAACTTTTGAATTCTAGTCTGTATCCCTGGGACACTATTTCTATTGCCAGGGATCCTGAACATCTCGGACCCAATCCTGAGCAAAGAAGGAAGTCTGCCCTTTACAAGATCCAGTCTTGGATCAAGGGCAGACCCTTCATGCTGACTTTGATTCAATAGCAGGCTTCTTGGATTGTTTTCCCTTATTCCAAGACTGATTGGGTCTCCATGAAGGTTTAATCTGTTCCTGCTTGGAGGAGGAAGAGAAAGCATTTCCTTTGAAATTTCGAAAAGGATCGAAAATTACTCTGTCGTCCCTTATGTTTGAATCTCTTATCCTGAAGGAGAAGGGGACCCTTACCTCCCGTAATGTCAGAAATTATTTCCGACAAGCCAGTCCCAAACAAGGTCTTCCCCTTGTAAGGAATCTCTAACAGCTTAGACTTAGAGGACACATCCGCAGACCAGGGTTTTAACCATAAGGCTCTGCGAGCTAGAACAGAGAAGCCTGAAATCCTTGCTCCCGGTTTGATAACTTGAAGGGAAGCATCCGAAATAAAGGAATTAGTCAACTTAAGTGCTTTTAACCTATCCTGGATTTCATGCAGAGGAGTTTCTGTCCTAATAATACCAGACAACGCATCAAACCAATATGCCGCTGCACCAATGACGGCAGCAATGCATCCAGCTGGCTGCCATTGTAAGCCCTGGTATATATGTTTTTGAGTAACCCCTCTAATTTATTTGAAAGCACAACTATCCTCTATGGGAATAGTAGTTCTCTTAGCTAGGGTGGAAACGGCTCCTTCCACCTCATGGACTGTTTGCCAAGCCTCCTTCACC
Organism: Bombina bombina; assembly: GCF_027579735.1. Taxonomy (NCBI): domain Eukaryota; kingdom Metazoa; phylum Chordata; class Amphibia; order Anura; family Bombinatoridae; genus Bombina; species Bombina bombina. Next base: position 157,292,864 of record NC_069509.1, read on the forward strand.
GCGTTGACTATGGGAAACATCTTTTTAAATCTAGCAGATGGGGAAAAATGGCCAGTCATACCGGAGCCCTTCAGGGTAACTAGAACCTCCTTAGGTAGCAAACAGAGGTGATCCAGAAAACCACTTCAGTATCAGACAAAGGAGTTACCCCGATGGAGTCTGAGATATTTCCCTTATGTACTACCGAAGTATCTTCCACTTTTAACTTTAGGGAATAAACATTCGGAATAGTTACTCTGTATGTGATTAAATATATTTCATCAAGCGTTCTCCCTGCAGCTTGGCAAAAACAGACAATGCAACAGATATCGCTAAAGAACTTAGAGAAGCAATGTCTTGCTAAGTAACTCCAGATGGACTTGGTGAAGAAGCGCAGGGCACTGCACGGGTGGACTGTAATATTTGGACACTTAATGAGAATCCCCTTTTTCTCTATAGAAAGGTTCTCACAACAAACAACAGGGAAATGGATTGGTAAAGCCACATTCTCCCTGCAGTATTCCGTTTAATAACAGAAGTAGACACTTTAAAGCTGATAACCCTGCATTGTAGGGTCTTCTTGAACCATCGGACTGACGTATGGATGATTAATCCCATAAAGGTCTTAACTGATTTTATCCAAATAAACATATAAAGACCGTTACTGTTTCTTTAAAATTTAAAGTGGAAACCTCTTTATTTATTAGGGCAGCTAACCCCTTTACACCTCAGCATAACCCCGCTGAAGTGCCTGCTAATCCTGTTAAAAACCTGACAGCTGTAGCGCTGTCTCTAAGCGCAACACTCTGACATAATATTTTCCGCTCCCTCCGCTAACCGGAAGTGCAAGGGAAGAGGTGCCTAAGCGCAAACACTAGGATCTACTAGTGTCCTTCTTTCCGATAACCGGAAGTACTAAATAATCGGTGCGCAACCAAATTGGCGCCACGTAAGCTCCGCCCCTCGTGGGCCTTTCAATTGCCCTCTCCTGGTCGCCATTATTATTAAGCTAAACGACCGGGAGCAAAATAACAGACTGCTCAGCTTCCTTTCCTATGCCTTAGGCAGCTGCTTAGCCTGTATGACCTCTCTAAGAGTTAAACACCCTCACACTGAGCTCGCTCTCTGTCAGTATGAAATCTTCCGGTCAGCTATGAATTAGTTATGAAACCGCCGGGAGATGAGTCACATGTCCCATACAGTCCCAGTGCCAGCATCCAAGCTGCCAAGTGTCCCCTAAACAACTAGGAGAATGCATCTCTGTTAACCCCTTTAATAAGGAGCCCAAATTCGATGAGGTCTGTGTAAAAAAATAAAGTGCCCAAACTTTTTCTGAGATTTCCTTGTACCCCCAGAAATAAATTCAGCACTTACCTCATCTTCTGCCTGACAGCAAGGCAGTTTCCAGGTTTGAGAGGTCCTATCCCTCACATGGACTTGAGAATGAAGAGAAAGTCCTAAGTTAGAATCTCTCAGGTTTTCCAGAGGCAGGGCAGCATCAATATATGGGAGGCGCATATTACATAATTATTTCTTTCTCTCATGTGTCAGATGTGTCAGATGTCGGAATGCAGGCTCTGCACTGTTATTTTATTAGCTGCATATATATTATTTCCCAAGTTGTTTTTCTGACCACTTAAAGATAGAATGTATCCCGAAGTCTTAAGGGGGGAGGCTGCCGAATCCTAATTATTATTATTATTATTATTATTATTATTATTATTATTATAATAATATTACTTTTATCCTTTATTTGTATAGCACCACAACATTCTGTAACATGTATACATATATATATTACTAACTGTTTGAGTCAGGCCACAGTGATTTAGGGTGAGCTTGATCTCTAATATATCTATCTCCAGAATTTTTTTTCTAGCCTGGTGGGGGCATTGTAATACTTTGCAATATTATAATTTTTTTTGTAAATATTACTTAAGCTATACAGTGCATTAATGAATTGCATAATTTAACATTAAATGGTCATTTGAGAAACAGAAATTAAAATAATGTAATAACTAATTATAGCTTAAATTGTAGCCGTAAAATCAGTTGGGTGGTGCACTCACTAAAAAGGCCATGGGATATGTATAAATTATCTTTGTTCTCTGCTTACATATTACGTTGTAATTCAAGATCAGCCACTATGAGGCAGTCACTGCCTGTTTTTGTCTGCAACAGTAAAAAAAACAAAAACTACAAAACAAAAAAAACTCCAAACAGATTAAAACGGGGAGAGTCCACATCTGCATTCATTACTTTTGGGAAATACAGAACCTAGCCACCAGGAGGAGGCAAATACACCCCAGCCAAAGGCTTAAATACCTCCCCCACTTCCCTCATCCCCCAGTCATCCTTTGCCTTTCGTCACAGGAGATTGGCAGAGAAGTGTCAGAAGATTATGGAGTAGTCTCTTATGGAGGGTAGTACTCTTCGAGATGGGACTGGAGTTTCAAGTAATCCTGTCAACCTCTCAGTGAGAGCATGGATGAAGGTTAGAGTCCAGAGATGTAGGGAGAGTCTTTCTGCGAAACCATCCCGACTCATATTAACAGCTCCATAAGCAATCAGCGTTGACAAGTTTCTCTGCCTGCTTTCTTCACTCAAGTCCATGTCAGAAGCCACGCTGTCTAACTTGAAGGACCGTGTTATTGTTCCTCGGCATCTCCGGTAAAATCGTTTAATTTTCCTTTTCTTTGTGGATATATTGTAATGATAGAAGACAGGGTCTCAGTGGGACGCCTTTATCTTTATGGAATCAAGGGTTAATATCTCCTGAGGGGGGTTATTGAACAGTGGGGGACTTTAATCATGTTTGTTATGTGATTCTGTCTGCTTATGTGTAGAGATGTTGGAGCTCATGGCTATTACAGAACGTACAAGTTTTTTTGGTGCTGCGCAGTACTTGTGGACTGGCTTGATTTTTCTTTGGCCTGCATGTTGCACCTCGTGACCGGGTGTGGTCCCGTTTTTGTTCTCCATTTCCGTATTCCTGACCGAGTGTCAGTGGAGAGGGTCTGTTTCTCTACTTGTTTGGGTCTTAGAAGGTGGTGAGTGCCCCAGCCATTGGGGGTGTATGGTGCCAGTTATTTTTTGTCCATAATTTAATCAATCAAGTTATGGAGGATTCAGATTTTTCGGAGAATGATTTCTCCGATTCAGATTCTGTTACCCGCGTAGATTGCGGGGAGGCCCGGGTATTACAGCCCAATCACTTATGTTCCGTATGCCGTACTAGAGTGCTCTCTTCTTCCAATGGGGAGCGGTTAGAGACCGCTGAGCCATCCGCCTCTGAGGATTTTGTGTCCCATGAGGTGCGCTCCCTAGAATCTTCTGCTCCTACACAGACAGTTGTCCCAAATACCATTACTCCTTCTCCGGAAGGAGGTTTATTTCCACCAGAGGTTACTGCACGGTTTCGCATGGCCATATCTTTGGTGTTGGTGCACTTACATCTTCCCGATTGCAAGCAAAGTGCTCATCCGTGTCCTCTTAACCTGGGTGCGTCAGGTGAGGGACCGATTATATCTGATCTTTCCTCTGAGGAAGCGGCTTCCTCTGAGGTATGTGTTGGAGGCGTTGGAGGATCCCCGTTCTGATTTGTCATCAGATCCTTTTTCTTCTGAATCAGATGGCGAACAGCTCTAGACGAGTGGAGGGATGGAGATCCTACTCTTAGTCGTCTCTTGTTTGTGTATCTAATCCCAGTTCTGAGCTCTTGAGGAATTAGGTCTCTGACAAACTAGCCCTGTTAGTGTTTCCATTCCTTTTTGGCGTTCACCTGCGGGTGCTGCCTACTCTCTTTTGATCCAGTTAGGATGTGTTTTATTTCTTTCTTTTTCCAGAGCTCGGGACTGTTGTAGACTTTTAACTTTTTTCTTCTCTGGGAATTTGATACCAGCGATTTTACGGTTGCAATAGATGTTGCTTCCGGCGGAAGTTCAACAAGAAAAAAAAAAGAAAATAATTATTTTTTAGAGACAATGTTTAAGTCTCTGAGCTTATTTGTCTATCGTTTGTCTGTTTATTTAGTCTAGCCCTGCTAGGGTTTAGAGCTTTCAGTTGGCCCTTGAACAGTTCTGGACATCAGGCCGGTCCTGGTTGGGTACTTGTTCATTCTGTTCTTGTGCAGTTTATGTCAGACACGTTGTATCCTGGCAACAGGCTGATCCTGTTTGGGTGCTAAGTTTGCGTCTTCCTGTCAAGAGGTTGTTTCTTGTTTCTACAAGCTATAGGAGGCCCTTCTATCCTGGATGTCAGGCTGCTCCTCGTTTATTTAATCTTGGTGGGGTGTCTGATGTTTTGTTCGTACTCAATCCTAAGTGTCTTGTCCCTGCATAGCTAGCGTATTTAGCTGGGATTCCGAATCCTGCTCTGGCAGTATATTTATGGTTCCTGAGGTCCTTTTGGACAGGAGCTAGAGTTCTCCCTTCCAAGGGAGGGGATCAGATGACCTCATGGAGATCTTCGGTACCTGTTGTAGGGGGGGATTATTCCCTTCTATTGCTACTCCATTGGGGATGGAATGGTCCTATTTTGGCTCTGATCTCCTTTGGCAGTGCTTCTCTTCTATGTTCGAGTATTGCTGTATTTTTCGCTTCCCCTTGCCTTTTTGGGAAGGACTTCATGTCATCTGGTTGAAGAGTTCCGGTTCCTAGGGACCGTTTGTCTTCCAGTATCCTCTTTTTGATCCTATATCTTGGGGATCTGGGGGATCGTTATGCAATCCCTTTTGCAGTCGCCCGAAGGGAGATGTGGCATAGAGTTAGCTCCACTGCTTCTGAAGGAGAAGGTTGTGGGTTTGAACCCTGATTAAAGCTCCTGCTTTCTTGTCCGGTATGTGCTTCTGGTGACAGCTTGCATTCCTTAGCAGAATTTAAGGGGTTTCCGGGGGTTGATCCATACTGAAGCTTTAAAGACTAATATTCTCTCGAACAGGGATTAATTTCTATGATTTGAGTTCTGATCTCTTTGGGTCCTACCTTTTTGTCTTCTTACTTTGTGGGAGTTATTCTAGAAGCCCTTTGGGGCTGAGTGGACAGTCATTGGGATACAACATAAGAGATTAGTGTTCATGACCCCATGGGGGCATGGCAGTGATTGCATCAATTCTTGTGCAATTTCCTTCTCAGAAGGGGTAATTTTGTGGTTGTACCACAGGGTTTCTTAGTTTTGAGCCGGCTCCTGGTTCTGGGTGTCCGGTTTTTAACCTAGTCCTTGTCTTTGACTTGGCATTCGGGTTAATCTGTTTTCCAGATTTTCATAGACTTTGGATCTGTCAGGCGTACAGTTGCAGGCTTGGTTTCCCGGTCCTGGGGAAATCTCCTTGTTCCTACTGGGGCGGTTCCTTTTCTCTCTTCCGGAGATATGGAGGAAGTTTTCCTGTGGTGTTTCTCTACTGGAGTCTTCTTGGGTTTTCTTTGAATTCTTCTATTTGGGAGGATTTGGTTTATTGCGTTTATCCAGTTGGTTCCTCCTGAGGTAGTTTTTCCTCATTTGACTCTGGGAGTTCAGTGGGTCAAGGGTCTCTCTTGGCTGAGTGTACCGTTTTCCTTCGGGTTTCTGAAGGGAAATGCAGATGGGTTCCTGGAACCAGAGCTAGTCTCTCTGGATATTGGTGCCTTTTTACTCCTTCTTTCCCTTAGGACCTCGTGGCTGGAGATGCGTTGTCTGATCTCCGGGCCTTGTCGATGCTAGGACTTTTTAATCTCCCTTGTCCTTTTGGGTCTTGCCAGTTGCTTCTGTGAGGGGACTGTTCGATCGGAGTAGGGGTCAGGGACTCTAACTACACTGTTTGGGCATCGACCACCTGTCATGAATCTCGAGTGCTGCTTCCTTAGGTTGGGAGGCCTTGCTGTTGATTCAGATGATATGGAACCTTCCTTCAGCGGGTAGTTGGTTCTTTGTTATTGGTCAGGGTGTTGTCCTCCCTTACCCCGTTTTCTAGTAGGGGGGTTGTGGGTCCGCCCTGCTTCTGAATTTTGTCTCTTGTTCCTTTCTAGTCGGATGACTAGTTATTATGGCTTGACGTCTAGTCTGTCTACCTATCCGATGGAAGCCTGTGGCATAAACTGATATTTCTATTCGGTTTCTGTTCTGCTTCCGGGGTTTCTGACCTGTGAATGTTCGGTTTCTTTGTGCTGAATAACTGTCTGTGGTAAGGTAGTTATGTGCTACCTTTTTGTCCTTCTGGGATTTCGGTTCTGGTTAAGGATTTCCATTGGTTTCTTCGGATCCATGTAGGAGGTGGTTTGGAATATTTCCTTCTTTGCTCTCCTCCTCCAGTAGAGTATTATTTACGGTACTTTGTCCTCTTGCAGCCTTGTAGTCCGCTCCTTTTCGAGTTACGCTAGGGGCTTCTCCCTCTGTTTGTCCTTGAGTTTTCGGGGGTTGTTTCTGGAGGTCCTCTCAGACTTTATTTTCTGATTCTTCCTTCTTAGTTGGGGAGAATGTGGTGTGGGGAGTTTGTTTGTTTTTCCCTTTGTCATTGATCATGGAGAGGGATTATTTTTTGTGTGCTTCTGATCGGTGGGACTTTTGTCTCCTCAGAGGCTTTTGTTCTCAGTTGAGTCAAGGATTTATAAGTGGTCTCTATCAGGGATCCTTATGGTTCTAATTGATGGGCAGTTTCCTTGTCCTCTTCCCATTTTTATTCCTTCTGCTTCTGTTGAAGTAGTTTTTTTGTTGGGAGTCTGGGTTATGGCAGGCTGTGGTGCCCTCAGAATGGGCCGCCTTTTTTGTTCCCACCGGTTTGCATTCAGTGTCCTCTATAGCTTGGGTATTGATTTCCCAAAAGTAATGAAAGCAGCTGTGGACTCTCCCAGTTTTAAGAAGAAAAACTTAAATTATGCTTACCATGGGAACTGTACGGGGGAGAGTCCACAGCTCCCCACCCGTGATATTTCTGTGGGCAGCCTAATTTTTTATTCGTTCTTCTGGCACCTTTTTCACCCTGATATTTCTCCTACTGTTCCTTGTTCCCTTGGCAGAATGACTGGGGGCTAAGGGGAGTGGGGGAGGTATTTAAGCCTTTGGCTGGGGTGTCTTTGCCTCCTCCTGGTGGCCAGGCTCTGTATATCCCAAAAGTAATGAATGCAGCTGTGGACTCTCCCCGTACAGAAGAAAAGAAAATGATCTGGTAAGCATAATTTAAGTTTTTCTTTTTAAAATATAGGAAAACGCTGTTGTCTGATTATAGGAAAAGCCTTTTTCATTTCTCTGCATTGTTGCTGCTTTTGTTAAAGGGACAGTACAGTCAAAATTAAACTTTCATGATTCAAATAGGGCATATAGTTTTGAGCAACGTTACAATTTACTTTAATGATCTAACTATCTCCTAGTTGGACATTGCTGCACCTCCAACAAGAGATTCCAAGGGAATGATGTAAATTTGATAATAGAAAATGGAAAGTTATTTAAGTTTTAAATGCTCTATCTGAATCATAAAAGAAACATTTTGGGGTTCTCCGTCCCTTTAAGTGCCTATTTATAATTTTAGTTTATATTTTGTTTTTTAGGTAAAACTTTATAAAAGTGAAAATCTGGATAACCCGATACAATCTGTTTCTTTGGGGCAGTCACTGTTTTTCCATTTTCCACCTCTGCTCCGAGATGGAGAGGTAAAGATTTCTTGTTCACTTGTCAAGTATTTAATGTCTATGCTGATTGTTATCCTTCAAACAGAAAGTCAGTTTATGTTGTACAATAATACTGGACCTGATTTTATGGTTATTTTCTAAACCAAATCAACATGAAATACAACTACTTTCATGCATACTAACTAACACATATCTGGTAAAAGAGTGTATTGTGCAAGAATGGTTTAGTTCACAAAACAAATGTCCTTGGTGAGCGTTGTTTTAGCGATAGAGCTAAATCATTTGGCATATTAAATAACTCTGAATCAGAGAGAAGCACTAGTCAAACGGAAGTAACTGCTTTTTTGGCAACTGTATGTAGTGAGCGCCGTGAGTTGTGTTCCCGGAGGGTGTTTAAAGTTATTGGCACAGTTATCCATCTAATGAGAATACGTATTATTCCCCATACCAGATTCTGTCCTCAAGAAATGTGTGCATGCGAAAGGTATTGACATAGAGGGAGATTTCGTGGGCAAGGAGAAGGGGGCACATTTTTTATAACGAAGGATGTAATGCTATGCTGAATTTGAAGACTTTGTAGACAGGTGCCAGACTTGTGCTTAGTGTACGGCCAGTGGTTATAGTCTAGGTTCATAGCCCACTTAAACTATAACAAAAGGCTATGTTGGGTAATATTTTAATGTTTCTCTTTTATCTACAGAATTATATTGTGCAGTTGGATTCCACGCTAGCGAAATCTCAATATGAGTACACCCTTCCTCAGATCTCCTTCAGCACTCTGGGTTACCACAAACACATCAGTTTAATATTCAATCCCTCCGTAAGTCTGAAATCTGCTGACTTTTCGTGCTTACTCTATATGAAATATATAGCTACTCTAATGTTTCAGCTATTATTGCATTTAATATCTGTGAAAGGTTGTTTGACGATGGCCTTAAAATGTATCTCACACGTTCTAAATAACTTTTCTATTTTATGTTCTTGCCACCCCAGTTGATTGCAACAATTTTTGCGGAATATCTTTACAGCATTGTGCGAGTAATTATGGGCTAAATATTGATAAAGGGGAAATAAAATAGGTATAAAATTGATATTGTTTTAAATATATGCGTTGAGGTCACAAAAATATGTATACAGATGCCACAACTTTCACCGCAGCATTATTGGGCTCAGCACTAGTTTATTCTACAGAATGTCTGGTTACTAGAAGCCCTACAGTGTTGCTCATATGGCCTAGATAATACTTAAAGGGACAGTCAAATCCAAAAAAAACATTGATTTAAATAGAGCATGTAATTGTAAACAACTTCCCAATTTTACTTTTATCACCAATTTTGCTTTGTTCTCTTGGTATTCTTAGTTGAAAGCTAAACCTAGGAGGTTCATATGCTAATTTCTAAGACCTTGAAGACTGCCTCTAATCTGAATGCATTTTGACCACTAGAGGGCATTAGTTCATGTGTTTCATATAGATAACATTGAGCTCATTCACGTGAAGTGCCCTAGGATTGAGCACTGATTGGCTAAAATGCAAGTCTTTCAAAAGAACTAAAATAAGGGGGCAGTCTGCAGAGGCTTAGATACAAGGTAATTACGTATATTATTATAACTGTTTGTTATGCAAAACTGGGAAATGGGCAAAAAAGGGATTGTCTTTCTTTTTAAACAACAAAAATTCTGGTGTTGACTGTCCCTTTAAAGCAACTGTTGCTTCACCCACGTACAGGAGACTCATTTAATCCTTGTTGTGTGGGTGATCAGTTAGTATTTCTAACAGGGTCTAATAGCACTTATGTTATGAAAATAATCTGTTATTTATTAAAATCAATGTAATTGCGTAAAAGACTAAAACATTCTAGATACAGTTGCGGTTCTACAGAATGCTCTGAAATGACTGTTTAAGTGTGGCCTGGAATGACTTTCGATGAACATAGTTTGGCAGTCAACATGTTAATCGTAAAATGCATTTATATTAGAATTTTCTATTGTGCTTAAAGGGACAGTATCCACCAATTTTCATATAACTGCATGTAATAAACACTACTATAAAGAAGAATATGCACAGATGCTGATATAAAAATACAGTATAAAACCTTTTAAAAACTTAGAAGCTCCCTGTTTAGCACTGTTAATGAGGCTGGCCTGGGACGCCCATTGAAAGGGGCTGAAAAGCATGAAGAGCAGCCACTTCCACCTTCAACCTTCCCTGCATATGAAAAAGACAGATAAACCTACACAGGAACAAGCAGGAATCTGTAGACATCAGTATACATCTGAGACTGTGGGACTTGGTTAGTGGTCTGAAAATCAGCACAATGTTATTAGAAAATAAGCAAAACTATACATTGTTACAAAAATACTACCAGATGGGCTATATAAATGGATCATCTAAAAAACATCTATGCAAAGAAAAATCTAGTGCACAACGTCCCTTTAATACATATTTCTGACTCCTAAAAATGTAGTTGTTTTCATTATTGTAGCATAATGCCTTTTCATGTGTTCTGTATACAGAGGTTTGATTACATTACATTTTTGCCTTTTGTGTACTATTCAGTTATTTTTCTTTTGTTTATGTTTTTATAGAGAAAGTTGCCTGAGCAAGACATTGTGCAGGGCTCCTACCTGGCTCTTCCTCTGACACTGCTGCTGCTGTTAGCTGGCTATAATCATGATAAGGTAACTGATCTTTTGTATTGTTGTAAACACAATATCCCCAAGTCATTCCCTGGCCCCTTCAGCTTTAGTGCACTGATTGTTATTGCTTAGAAAAACAAAATAATGACCGTTGTGTTTCCCTGATCTATTCTATATATATAAAAGGAGTCTGAGGTGCAGGGAGAAGTCTACAAAACCATCAGTCACGCTTTGTTAACTTGACGCTTGCAAATAGATTTTTGCTGCAGAATAGGTCAGGCTGTCTCAGAAATTGCAAAGTCAGATACAAGTCTGGGTATTTCATGTTCCAGTTGTTTCAGATGCAATGCGGGTTTATTTAATTGTCAATATTCTCCATGTATACTTATTATCTGCTTAAAAGGATATGAAAAACCACTTTTTTTTTCTTTCATGATTCAGAAAGAGCATGCAATTTTAAGCAACTTTTAAATTTACTCAGATTTAAAAAAAATTTCTTCATTCTCTTGGTATCTTTAATTGAAGAGCAGGAATGTAAGCTTAGGAGCCGGCCCATATTTGTTTCAGCACCTGGGTAGCGCTTGCTGATTGGTGGCTAAATGTAGTCACCAATCAGCAAGCGCTACCCAGGGTACTGAACCAAAAATGGGTTGGCTCCTAATCATACATTCCTGCTTGTTTAAATAAAAGATACAAAGAGAACAAAGAAAAATTGATAATAGGAGTAAATAAGAAAGTTGCTTAAAATTGTATGCTCTATCTGAATCATGAAAGAAAAAAAATTGGGTTTCATATCCCTTTAACATATATGCCTGGGACTGGCTTACAGTTTCAAGGGGGTGTACACTTAAAGGGACATCATTTAGATAAATTGTTAGCATATGTATTTCTGCATTACTGACCCTAGCTTTCTGTGTTTTCCATCTACATAAAGAGGCTAAACGCAAATATTTATAAAGTGAAGGTAAACTCTCCCTCTTTTAAAATCAGATCTAGAATGTTGGCAATATCTTAGATGGAGATTAATTATGAGTTGTAACGAAGATGCTCTAGAGCTTACTTTTTAATAAAGATATGAAATTCTAAAACCCTTCGCTCTGCCACCCACTTCAAAAGTACATTTTTCTGTAAGCTAATGTTTTGAATTGTTGTCCAATAATCGCTCTCCCCATATGGCACTTTTGTTGTAGCTAGAGTGCTGATTGGAGAACAATTCAAACCATTAGAAAAATTGACTTTTGAAGTGGGCGGCAGAATGTGGGGTATTAGAATTGTATATCTATATGTAAAAGTAAGTAATAGCACATCTTTATTACAACTGATGAATGAAACTCCATATAAAATATCACTAAGATTCAGGATCTGATTTTAAAAAGGGGGGAGTTTACCTTCACTTTAATACTTAGAGTTTGTGAGCCAATCATAAAGCTGCAGTTGCATGTAGCCACCTGGTCAGAGTGTGTATGTCCTGCTCAGAAGAGGAAATGTTTGTAGCTTCCAAGTGGACGTTGACTCCTTTTTGGGGATATTTATATGATGGACAACAGTTTCTGGCTCCTAGATTTTGAGAGAATGTGTCGAGCCCTGGGTTAAACATAATAATACATTTGAAGTTGTCAGGAGACTACTGTGCTGCAAATAAATATGATTAAAGAGTCACTCAAGTCAAAATTAAACTTTCATGATTCAGATAGAGCAGCAATTTTAAACAACTTTCCCATTTACTTTCATTAACAAAATGTGCACAGTTTTTTTTATATTTACACTTTTTCAGTCACCAGCTCCTACTAAGCATGTGGAAGAATTCACAGAATATATGTAATTGCGTTTGTGATTGGCTGATGGGAGTGGAAAATGACATCTGAAATTTTGTCAGAATTTTTTTTTTTTTCCTGCTCATTTGAAGTTTAGACTAAGTGCTACTGTACTGTTATTTTATCCTGTATGTGTTTGTGCAAATCTACTGTATTTACTGGTCCTTTAAATAGTACATTTGGTTTCATAGAAACATAGAAACATAGATATTGACGGCAGATAAGAGCCATAGGCCCAGCAAGTCTGCCCCACCTTACCTAACAGTATAAACTTTCTTTCATGTAAGTGTGTAGCGGGTAAATAGGAGCAGTAATGAATTATTTTCTCTGTTGTGCATATTGTCATTTGTAATGGTTTATTGTGTAAACAGGTGTTCCCAAAACATAAACTCTGTCTACATATTTATTTCCAATGACATGGAGAGTCCACAAATCCATTCCAATTACTAGTGGGAATTCAACTCCTGGCCAGCAGGAGGAGGCAAAGTACACCCCAGCAGAGCTCTAAGTGTCACTCCCATTACCCATAAACCCGTCATTCTTTGCCTTGAACATCGAGAGGATGTGCAAAGATGGTGTCTGAAGATTTAAATCCTTTATTGGGTACTTTTCCCTGCAAGCAAGGATTGCGGTCAAGTTGTGTCCATGTAAATCTCTTTAGTAAGAGTAATGGTGGCTGTTAGCAGTTAGAAAGTCGGCAAGGACTACCTTGCCATCTTCTAACAGTGTATCCTACCCCTCTATAGAAAATCACGGTTGGTTACTCCTTTTCTTTTCTTACAGGTCACTGTCAGAGGTCGGCTGAATCTGTCATATCTGAGGAGCTGTTTCTGCCCGACAGCTGGATCCACAGGTAAGTGATTTTCTTTCATGTAATTAGCAATAGTCCATGAGCTAGTGACGTATGGGATATACAATCCTACCAGGAGGGGCAAAGTTTCCCAAACCTCAAAATGCCTATAAATACACCCCTCACCACACCCACAATTCAGTTTTACAAACTTTGCCTCCTATGGAGGTGGTGAAGTAAGTTTGTGCTAAGATTTCTACGTTGATATGCGCTTCTCAGCATTGTTGAAGCCCGATTCCTCTCAGAGTACAGCGAATGTCAGAGGGACGTGAAGGGAGTATCACTTATTGAATACAATGATTTCCCTAACGGGGGTCTATTTCATAGGTTCTTTGTTATCGGTCGTAGAGATTCATCTCATACCTCCCTTTTCAGATCGACGATATACTCTCAATTTACCATTATCTCTACTGATAACTATTTCAGTACTGGTTTGGCTATCTGCTATATGTGGATGGGTGTCTTTTGGTAAGTATGTTTTTATTACTTAAGACACCTCAGCTATGGTTTGGCACTTTATGCATTTATATAAAGTTCTAAAAATATGTATTGTACTTATATTTGCCATGAGTCAGGTTCATGTATTTCCTTCTGCAGACTGTCAGTTTCATATTTGGGGAAAATAAACATTTTTTTAAGAATTTTTTTTCTTACCTGGGGTTTAGTCTTTTTTTCAATTGACTATTTCTTGCAAATTGCGGGTGGTATTAGGCCCGCGGTGCGCCAAATGCTAGACTTTATTGCGTCATTCTTGGCGCGAGAATTTTGTTTTGCCGCGAAAAATACGTCTAACGCAACTTCGTCATTTCCGGCGTCATAGTTGACGCCGAAGCCTTACACACAGTTGCGTCATTAGTGACGCAAGTGTGTCATTTCCGGTTATTATTGGCGCCAAAAAAAGTTTTCAGTTACGTTGTGCGTCATACTTGGCGCCAAACTTTTTCATTATTTTAATATCCCATTGATGTTTGCCTCTTGCCTTTTTTTCTATCAGAGGATTATGCTATTGGCTTTTTTTCCCATTCCTGAAACTGTCATAAGGAAATTGATAATTTTGCTTTATATGTTGTTTTTTCTTTTACATTTTGCAAGATGTCTCAATCTGATCCTGCCTCTGAAGTTTCTGCTGGAACATTGCTGCCTGACATCGGTTCTACCAAAGCTAAGTGCATTTGTTGTAAGATTGTGGAAATTATTTCGCCGAATGTCATTTGTAATAGTTGTCATGATAAACTTTTACATGCAGATAGTGTGTCCATCAGTAATAGTACATTGCTAGTTGCAGTTCCTTCAACTTCTAATGTACATGATATACCTATGAATTTTAAAGCATTTGTTTCTGATTCTATCCAGAAGGCTTTGTCTGCATTTCCACCTTCTAATAAACGTAAAAGGTCTTTTAAAACTTCTCATTCAGTTGATGAAATTTCAAATGACCAACAACATAATAATTTATCCTCTTCTGATGAGGATCTATCTGATACAGAAGATCCTTCCTCAGACATTGACACTGACAAATCTACTTATTTATTTAAAATAGATTATATGCGTTCTTTATTAAAAGAAGTGTTAATTACTTTGGATATTAAGGTAACCAGTCCTCTTGACGTTAAAGTGAATGTAAATTTTGATGTTTAAGTGCCTGGTTTTTAAAACTTTGATTAAAAACAGGGGCACTTTAATTCATCAAAATTTTCATTTCACTCCTGTTGTGACAAAAAACTTACCTTTTAAACTTCACAGCAGCTGCTGCTTCCTCCGGTCTCACAAGCCATTTCTGATGTCAGAAATGATTGATAGGTCATCCTCCAATTACAGATTCCTCCCCGGGGGATTCAGTGTCTGATTCACTGCTGTGATTGGAGGAAGCCAGATACCTCATTTTAGACCCAGGAAGAGGCTTTGAAACAGGTGGAGGAAGCTGGAGCTGCTGTGAAGATTAAAAAGTAAGTTTATTTTCACAACAGGAGTGAAATGAAAATATTGATGAATTAAAGTGCCCCTGTTTTTAATCAAAGTTTTAAAAACCGGGCACTTTAGCATCAAAATTTACATTCACTTTAAGTCTAATAAACATTTAAATGCTGTTTTCAAACCTCCTGTGGTTTCTCCAGGGATTTTTCCTATTCCTGAGGCTATTTCTGATATGATTTCTAAGGAATGGAATAAGCCAGGTACTTCTTTTATTCATTCTTCAAGGTTTAAAAAATTGTATCCTTTACCAGCAAATTCTATAGAGTTTTGGGAAAAAATACCCAAAGTTGATGGGGCTATTTCTACTCGTGCTAAACGTACCACTATTCCTATGGAAGATAGTACTTCCTTTAAGGATCCTTTAGATAGGAAGCTTCAATCTTATCTAAGGAAGGCCTATTTATATTCAGGTCATCTTCTCAGACCTGCAATTTATTTGGCTGATGTTGCGGCTGCATCAACTTTCTGGTTGGAGAATTTAGCGCAACAAGAATTGGATTCTGACATATCTAGCATTATTCGCTTACTGAAATATGCTAATCATTTTATTTGTGATGCCATTTTTGATATTATCAAAATTGATGTTAGATCCATTTCTTTAGCTATATTAGCTAGAAGAGCTTTGTGGCTTAAATCTTGGAATGCTGATATGACATCTAAATCTAGATTACTATCTCTTTCTTTCCAAGGTAATAATTTATTTGGTTCTCAGTTGGATTCTATTATTTCAACTGTCACTGGGGGAAAGGGAGTTTTTCTGCCTCAGGATTAAAAACCTAAGGGTAAATCTAAGGCTTCTAACCGTTTTCGTTCCTTTCATCAAAATAAGGAACAAAAACTCAATCCTTCCCCCAAGGAATCTGTTTCCAATTGGAAGCCTTCCTCAAATTGGAATAAATCCAAGCCATTTAAGAAACCAAAGTCAGCCCCTAAGTCTGCATGAAGGTGCAACCCTCATTCCAGCTCAGCTGGTAGGGGGCAGATTAAGGTTTTTCAAGGATATTTGGATAAATTCTGTCCAAAATCAATGGATTCAGAGCATTGTCTCTCAAGGGTATCGAATAGGATTCAGAGTAAGACCTCCTGTGAGAAGATTTTTCTCTCACGTATCCCAGCAAATCCAGTAAAAGCTCAGATTTTCCTGAAGTGTGTTTCAGACCTGGAGTCTTCAGGGGTAATCATGCCAGTTCCTTTTCAGGAACAAGGTTTGGGGTTTTATTCAAATCTATTCATTGTCCCAAAGAAGGAAAATTTATTCAGACCAGTTCTGGATCTGAAAATTTTAAATCGTTATGTAAGAGTACCAACTTCCAAGATGGTGACTATAAGGACTATTCTGCCTTTTGTTCAGCGATGACATTATATGTCCACAATAGACTTGCAGGATGCATACCTTCATATTCCGATTCATCCAGAACATTATCAGTTCCTGAGATTCTCTTTTCTAGACAAGCATTACCAATTTGTTGCTCTTCCATTTGGCCTAGCAACAGCTCCAAGAATCTTTTTAAAGGTTCTAGGTGCCCTACTCTCTGTAATCAGAGAACAGGGTATTGCGGTGTTTCCTTATTTGGACGATATCTTGGTACTAGCTCAGTCTTTACGTTCTGCAGATCTCACATGAAACTAGTGTTGTTTCTTCAGAAACATGGTTGGAGGATCAATTTACCAAACAGTTTCTTGATTCCTCAGACAAGGGTCACCTTTTTAGGCTTCCAGATAGATTCAGTGTCCATGACTCTGTCTCTAACAGACAAGAGACATTTAAAATTGGTTGCAGCCTGCCGGCACCTTCAGTCTCAGTCATTCCCTTCAGTGGCTATGTGCATGGAAGTTTTAGGTCTCATGACTGCAGCATCAGACGCGATCTCCTTTGCTCGTTTTCACATGAGACCTCTACAGCTTTGTATGCTGAACCAATGGTGCAGGGATTATTCAAAGATATCACAATTAATATCCTTAAATCCCAATGTACGACACTCTGACGTGGTGGATAGCTCACCATCGTTTCGTTCAAGGGGCTTCTTTTGTTCGGCCAACCGGACTGTGATCACAACAGATGCGAGTCTTTCAGGTTGGGGAGCTGTTTGGGGATCTCTGACAGCACAAGGGGTTTGGAAATCTCAAGAGGCAAGATTAACAATAAATATTTTAGAACTCCGTGCAATTCTCAGAGCTCTTCAGTTTTGGCCTCTGTTAAAGAGAGAACCGTTCATTTGTTTTCAGACAGACAATATCACAACAGTGGCATATGTCAATCATCACGGTGGGACTCACAGTCCCCAAGCTATGAAAGAAGTATCTCGGATACTTGCTTGGGCGGAATCCAGCTCCTGTCTAATCTCTGTGGTGCATATCCCAGGTGTAGACAATTGGGAGGCGGATTATCTCAGCCGTCAGACTTTACATCCAGGGGAGTGGTCTCTCCATCCAGATGTGTTTTCTCAGATTGTTCAGATGTGTGGTCTTCCAGAGATAGATCTCATGGCCTCTCATCTAAACAAGAAACTTCCCAGATACCTGTCCAGGTCCAGGGATGTTCAGGCGGAAGCACTGACACTTCCTTGGTGTTATCATCCTGCTTACATTTTCCTGCCTCTAGTTCTCCTTCCAAGAGTTATCTCCAAAATCATCATGGAACAATCGTTTGTGTTGCTGGTGGCTCCAGCATGGCCACACAGATTTTGGTATGCGGATCTGGTTCGGATGTCCAGTTGCCAGCCTTGGCCACTTCCGATAAGGCCGGACCTACTGTCTCAAGGTCCGTTTTTCCATCAGGATCTCAAAACATTAAATTTGAAGGTATGGAAATTAAACGCTTAGTACTAAGTCATAGAGGTTTCTCGGACTCAGTGATTAATACTATGTTAAAAGCTCGTAAATCTGTCTCTAGAAAGATTTATTATAGAGTTGGGAAGACATACATTTCATGGTGTTCTTCTCATAAATTCTCTTTGCATTCTTTTAGAATTCCTAGAATTTTACAGTTTCTTCAGGATGGTTTGGATAAGGGTTTTTTCTGCCAGTTCCTTGAAGGGACAAATCTCTGCACTTTCTGTTTTATTTCACAGAAAGATTGCTATACTTCCTGATATTCACTGTTTTGTACAGGCTTTAGTTCGTATTAAGCCTGTCATGAAATCAATTTCTCCTCCTTGGAGTCTTAATTTGGTTTTGAAGGCTTTACAGGCTCCTCCATTTGAGCCTATGCATTCTTTGGACATTAAACTACTTTCTTGGAAAGTGTTGTTCCTTTTGGCTATCTCTTCTGCTAGAAGAGTTTCTGAGCTATCTGCTCTTTCTTGTGAGTCTCCTTTTCTGATTTTTTTATCAGGATAAGGCAGTTTTGCGGACTTCTTTTACATTTTTACCTAAGGTTGTGAATTCTAACAACATTAGTAGAGAAATTGTTGTCCCTTCCTTGTGTCCTAATCCTAAGAATTCTTTGAAAAGATCCTTACATTCTTTGGATGTGGTTAGAGCTTTGCAATATTATGTGGAAGCTACTAAAGATTTCAGGAAGACTTCCAGTCTATTTGTTTTATTTTCTGGTCCTAGGAAAGGTCTGAAGGCTTCTGCTATTTCCTTGGCTTCTTGGTTGAAACTTTTGATTCATCAAGCTTATTTGGAGTCCGGTCAGGCCCCGCCTCAGAGAATTACAGCTCATTCTACTTGATCAGTCTCCACTTTGTGGGCTTTTAAGAATGAAGCTTCAGTTGATCAGATTTGCAAAGCGGCAACTTGGTCCTCTTTGCATACATTTACTAAATTCTACCGTTTTGATGTATTTGCTTCTTCAGAAGCAGTTTTTGGTAGAAAAGTTCTTCAGGCAGCTGTTTGTTTGATTCTTCTGCTTTTGATTTAAGTTTTTTTATTTTATTTATGAGAATAAACTTATTATTTTGGGTTGTGGATTAATTTTTTCAGCGGAAAATGGCTGTTTTTATTTTTATCCCTCCCTCTCTAGTGACTCTTGCGTGGAGTTCCACATGTTGGGTATTGCTATCCCATACATCACTAGCTCATGGACTCTTGCCAATTACATGAAAGAATACATAATTTATCTAAGAACTTACCTGATAAATTCATTTCTTTCATATTGGCAAGAGTCCATGAGGCCCACCCTTTTTTTATGGTGGTTATTTTTGTTTAAAGCACAATTATTTCCAAATTTCTTTTGTTTATGCTTTCTACTCCTTTCTTTATCACCCCACTGCTTGGCTATTCGTTAAACTGAATTGTGGGTGTGGTGAGGGGTGTATTTATAGGCATTTTGAGGTTTGGGAAACTTTGCCCCTCCTGGTAGGATTGTATACCCCATACGTCACTAGCTTATGGACTCTTGCCAATATGAAAGAAATGAATTTATCAAGTAAGTTCTTACATAAATTATGTTATATATATATATATATATATATATATATATATATATATATATATATATATATATATATGGGCAGTACTGTCAGGGCACTTGAGATGGCTTCATGGAGATTAAAGGGTTAATGTTATCTCCCCCAGTTTTTTTTTCTGAGGCTGGCACTGAGAAAGGTAATCTTTATTAAATTTAGAGGAGTTTAAAGTTAGGACTCTTATTGTATACTGCACTTGTATGATAGTGCGATCGGTGCATGTTATACTTTTTATGGCAATCCCGTGTGAGGAATTAGTTTTGTTTTTCATGCACTTTAATTATGGTGCAGCAAGTTTTCTCCTGTTGCGATCACGTGATCGCTCTTCCGTGTCAGCTTAGTCTCTCCCTGCCGGCTTGGAGAGCGGAGCGTTCTGGAGAGTCCAATATCGTCTGTCTGTTTGGCGGTCACTAATCACCTCCTTAGCTAGATTGGTGTTAGGAAAATGTTTGCTAGTGGGTTTCCTGGTCACCGGTGGGTAAGTCTATCTCAGCAGAGCTGAGGTATAACGGTGTCTTCTTGTCTTCATATTGATTTTTGCCTGCCAAGAATTTTAGTTCAATCCTTTATAATTTGTAGCCAGAACTGCTTGGAGGCTCAGATTATTCCTCCTGTGCAGCTTTGTTCCACATGCTTAAATAAAGCTTTAATGTCTAAAAAATCAGATTCCCTCAGAGCAATCTGTCTCTCAGTATAATGTTGTCCATACCATGCCTCAGCTTTCTCCTCAAACGTCCCAAGCTTTAGCAGTTTTACATGCAGTGCCCTGCGGTTCCTCTCAACAAGTTCCTGGGGGTGTTTATTTACCAGGAGACTTTGCTGCGCAAATAACTTCTGCAGTTTCTGTGGCCTTATCAGCCTTCCCTATGGCTGGTAAGAGAGAGAGGAAATCTAAGAACATATCTCATACTTATAGTTCTGACTCCGCTAAGTCTGCGTTAGTCAGTCTTTCTCAGTTATCTTAAGAGGATCATTCCTCAGTGGCCTCTGAGGGCGACATCTCTGACTCTGAGACTGCAGTGGCTAGTAGAGCAGATTCAGAGGAGGTTAATTTTAGATTTAAGCTGGAGCACCTCCGATTGTTTTTGAAGGAGGTCCTTGCTACTTTGGAGGACTCCGACTCTACTGTTACTGAGACTCCTAAGAAGTCTAATAAGCTTAACAGAGTGTTTGATGTCAAACCTTCATCTGTAGAGGTATTTCCAGTTCCAGATCGTATGTCGGAAATTATAGCTCAGGAATGGAAAAAAACGGGGATTCCCTTTTTTCCGGTTTCCTGTTTTCAAGAAAATGTTTCCTGTTGCTGACAATGTACGTGACTCGTGGCGCACTGTACCTAAGGTAGAAGGCACTATATCTACTCTAGCCAAAATAACTATTATCCCTCTTGAGGATAGATCTTCTTTCAAGGATCCCATGGATAAGAAGCTGGAAACTTACTTAAGATTTACAATGGCAACCAGTTGCAAGTATTGCTACAGTTGCAGGTGCAGCATCTTATTGGTGTGATTCCTTGTCTGACCTAATTTCATAAGAGACTACTATAGAGGAGATCAAAGATAGGATCAAAGCTTTAAAGTTGGCTAATACTTTTATTTGTGATGCCAGCATGCAAGTAGTGACAGGCTGGGAGCCAAGATTTCTAGCCTTGTGGTTCTAGCCCGCAGAGCTTTGTGGTTAAAATCCTGGTCTGCAGATGTAACATCCAAATCCAAACTTCTATCTTTACCCTTTAAGGGCAAGACTTTATTTGGCCCTGGTCTGGCTAAGATCATTTCAGAAAATATTGGTGGAAAGGGATCTTTCCTACCTCAAGACAAAAAGGCTACACCTAAGGGTCGTCAGAATTCTAATTTTCGTTCCTTTTGTAACTTCAAGGGACAAAAGTCTTCCTTTTCCAAGCTGGAACAATCCAGGACTTCATGGAGGTCCAGTCAGTATTGGAATAAGGGGAAACAAACCAATGAACCTTCCTCTGAGTCTAAGTCGACATGAAGGGGCCGCCCCTGATCCAGTCTTTGATCAAGTAGGGGCAGGCTTTCCTTTTTTCGGCAAGCTTGGATCCACGATGTCCCAGATCCTTGGACTGTGGAAGTAGTATCCCAGGGATACAGGATAGGGTTCAAGTCTTGCCTTCAAGGGGCAGATTTATCCTGTCAAGGTTATCTGCAAAACAGGTGAAGAGAGAGGCCTTCTTGAATTGCAAAAAGGACCTATCTTCTCTGGGAGTGATTGTCCCAGTTCCTGTAGCGGAACAGGGTCAGGGTTTTTATTCAAACCTTTTCGTAGTTCCCAAAAACTAGGGAACTTTCCGACCCATATTGGATCTCAAGTGTCTCAACAAATTTCTCAAGGTTCCATCATTCAAAATGGAGACTATACGCTCCATTCTACCCTTGATTCAGGAGGGTCAGTGCATGTCTACCATAGACCTTCATGTTCCTATTCACAGGGAACATCACCAATTCCTGCAGTTTGCCTTTTTAGACAAACACTTCAAATTTGTTGCTCTTCCCTTCGGCCTTGCCGTGGCTCCTCTGATCTTTACAAAGGTTCTAGGGGCCCTTTTGGCGGTGGTCAGATCTCAAGGGATAGCAGTGGCGCCATACCTGGACGATATCTTGGTTCAGACGCCATCTTTTCATTTAGCAAGATCTCATACAGACACTCTGTTGTCTATTCTTCGTACCCACGGATGGAAGGTAAATATGGAAAAGAGTTCCCTGGTACCAGACACCAGGGTATGTTTTTTGGGAACGATCATAGATTCTCTGTCCATGAAGATGTTTCTGATGGGTGTCAGAAAATCCCAAATTCTTGCTTCTTGACGTTCATTTCAGTCCTCTGTCCGGCCATCAGTGGCTCCGTGTATGGAGGTAATTGGTCTAATGGTTGCTTCCATAGACATTATTAATTTTGATCTTTCCATCTGAGACCTCTACAGTTATGTATGCTCAGACAGTGGAACGGAGACCACTCTGATCTTTCGCAGAGGATAGTTTTAAATCCTCTAACGAGAGACTCTCTATCTTGGTGGATGTCGCAGGACCATCTGTCTCAGGGTACATGCTTTCTGAGACCATCCTGGGTGATTGTGGCCACAGATGCCAGCCTGTCGGGTTGGGGAACAGTTTGGGGTTCTTTAAAGGCACAGGGTCTTTGGACTCGAGGAGTCTTCTCTCCCCATAAACATCTTAGAGTTGAGAGCAATCTTCAATGCTCTAACAGCCTGGCCTCAACTAAATTTGTTCCAGTTTATCAGATTCCAATCGGACAACATCACCTCGGTGGCATACATCAATCACCAGGGAGGAACTTGGAGTTCCTTAGCTATGAAGGAGGTGACTTGCATTCTCCATTGGGTGGAGTCTCACGATTGTCTCCTCTATGCCATCCACATCCCAGGGGCGGACAACTGGAAAGCGGATTTTCTGAGCAGGCAGATTTTTCATCTCGGGGAGTGGGCTCTTCATCCGGAAGTATTCACAATTATAACTTTCAGGTGGGGGGTTCCGGAGTTGGATCTGATGGCATCTCGTCTAAGCGCCAAGCTTCCAAGGTACGGGTCAAGATAAAGAGATCCACAAGCAGCTCTGATTGACGCTCTGGCGGTTCCGTGGAACTTCGGTCTTGCGTACCTAATCCCTCCGTTTGCTCTCCTTCCTCAAGTCATTGCTCGTATCAAGCAGGAGTGGGTGTCTGTGATTCTTATAGCTCCTGCCTGGCCTCACAGGATTTGGTTCGCGGATCTGATGAAGAGGTCATCTCTTCCCCCTTGGAGGTTACCTCTGAGGAAGAACCTTCTACTTCAGGGTCCCTTCCTCCACCCAAATCTAGATTCTCTGAAGCTGACTGCTTGGAGATTCAACGCCTAGTCTTGGCTAGGCGTGGTTTTTCTGAGAAGGTCATTGATACCATGCTTCAGGCTCGTAAGTCTGTTACTCGCAGGATTTGCCATAAGGTTTGGCGTAAATACCTTTTATTGGTGCAAATCAAAGGGTTTTGATTTGCACCAATAAAGGATTGCACCATGTACATGACTAAGATCCTATTGTAGGTTTGCACCATGTACATGACTAAGAGCCTATTGTAGGTTCGAAACGTTGTTCCTGTAAACTTTTGGACCCAACTAAATGAGAATAAAGGTCTTTTAAACAAAGATTTCTTCTGGTGGCTGAAGTGTTGCTCCTCCTTGGAGCCTTAACCTTGTTCTTAAAGTTTTGCAGCAGGCTCAGTTTGAGCCTATGCATTCGGTTGATATTAAGTTATTTTGGAAAGTTTTATTTCTCTTTGCTATTTTGTCTGCTTTCAGAGTTTCCGAGCTTTCGGCTCTGCAGTGTGACTCCCCTTACCTTATTTTTAATGCGGATAAGGCGGTCCTTCGTACTTGGTTGGGATTTCTTCCCAAGGTAGTATTGGATCGCAACATGCATCAGGAGATTGTTGTTCCTTCCTTTTGTTCGAATACGCCTACTCAGAAGGAACGTCTGTTGCACAACCTGAATGTTGTGCGTGTGCTAAAATTTTATCTACAAGCAACTAAAGATTTTCATCAATCTACTGCCCTGTTCGTCGTTTTCTCTGCTAAGTGTAAGGGTCAGAAGGCCACTTCTTCTACTCTTTCTTTCTGGTTGAGAAGTGTTATCTGGTTAGCCTATGAGACTGCTGGACAACAGCCTCCTGAGAGAATTATGGCTCATTCTACTAGGGCTGTCTCTTTTTCTGGGCTTTAAAAAATTAAGCATCTGTGGAGCAAATCTGCAAGGCAGTCACTTGGTCCTCATTGCATACCTTTTACAAATTCCTCAAATTTGATACTTTTGCCTTGGCTGAGGCTTCCTTTGGGAGAAAAGTTCTTCAAGCGGTGGTGCCTTCTGTTTAGGTCTGCCTGTCTTGTTCTCCCTCCCTTCCTTTCTGTGTCCTCTAGCTTGGGTATTGGTTCCCACTAGTAATTGAAATGGATTTGTGGACTGTCCATGCCATTTGAAACCCCCCCACAAATTTTATGCTTACCTGATAAATGTCTTTCTTTCCTGGCATGGAGAGTCCACGACCCGCCCTGAATTCGATTTAAGACGGCAGTTTTTTCTTATAAAC
This sequence comes from Bombina bombina, assembly GCF_027579735.1. Taxonomy (NCBI): domain Eukaryota; kingdom Metazoa; phylum Chordata; class Amphibia; order Anura; family Bombinatoridae; genus Bombina; species Bombina bombina. The sequence continues at coordinate 157,317,225 of NC_069509.1, forward strand.
CTCAGGCACCTCCCCCAAGGCAGAACATACTGCGATGTGCAATCTCATCGCAGAAAATGTACCGTTTCTGCAGACATTTTTTTTTTGCCTGCACTTTTAATTTCTGCCTGCAGGTGTCACTGTTCCATTCTCTCTCAATGTAAATATTTACTACGTTCCTCTCTAATTTCCTCCCGCTTCCTGAACTCCAGTGTGGTACAGGGTAACAGCACATTGCAGAAAAGGTAAGGCAGGGCTTAGCAAATTTATTCTAGGAGTCTAGGAGCCAACCAAAATACTTAGGAGCCAGGTTATTATTTTTTTGTTCTTTAATGTGTGTGTATGTGTGTGTATGTATGTGTGTGTATATATTTATCTCCGTGTGTATGTGCGCGTGTGTGTATCCTCTATACCCTTGTGTCATCTTCTATTTCCATTTTCCTTTGCCCGAATGACTGGGGATTATGGGTAACTGGAATGACACTTAACAGGTCTGCTGGGGTGTTCTTTGCCACCTCCGGCTGGCCAGGAGTTGAATTCCCACTAGTAATTAGAATGGATTTGTGGACCCTCCATGCCAGGAAATAAATTTATTAGGTAAGCATAAATTTAGTTTTTTTAATATTTGCTAATTTTAGCTTAATATTGGCTACAATTTTAGCCGGGTGGTCAGTAAAATCAGCCGGGTGTTGCACCTGCAAAAAGGTCCTGGGTACTGGGTAGAACACTGATTGAGATATATAGATATACAGGCATACCTTGTTTTATTGCTCTTTGCTTTATTGTGCTTTGCAGATATTGCTCTTTTTTCAAATTGAAGGTTTGTGGCACCCCTGTGTCGAGCAAGTCTATCAATGCCATTTTCCAACATATATACAGTGTGTGTGTGTGTATGTATATATATATATATATATGTGTATGTATATATATGTATATATATATATATATATATATATATATATATATATATATACATACACACATATATATATATATATATATATATATACACATACATACATACATACATACATACATACATACATACATACATACACACACATACATACATATACTAGGGTGACCATATTGCTCCTTTAAAACGGGACACATATGAAAAATACACGTCAGGGCTGTTTAAAGAAATGTTTTGAATAAGTTCCATTATTAGAACCCTGACATATGTATTTTTCATGTGTCCCTTTTTAAAGCGGTAATATGGTCACCTTACATATATACACACACCTATATATAAACACACATATACACACCTATTTATACACACACCACCAGCAAAGAGATTGTGACTCACTGAAGGCACAATAAAAAACTAGAGGTGTTTATTAAACCTAAAAGTAATTCCCTCCAAAATATTTCTTAGTTTTTTAGGGCTAGCTGCAAATGTGTTTGTGCAATGTTTAATTTAGCATTTTCTGTATTCTTTTATTAAACTAACATACAAAGTTATTTTTAAAAGTTTCGAATTGATGTCCAATCAGTGCTCTCCCCCCATGTGGCACTTGTTGTAACTCGAGTGCTAATTGGACAACAATTCAAACTGTTGGCTCACAGAGAAATTGACTTTATAAGTGGGTGGTGGAGTGTGGGGTATTTGAATTTCAAATCTATATTAAAAAGTAAGTTATAGCATCTTTACATCTCATTAATTAAACTCCATCTAACATATCACTAACATTCTGTTTTTAAAAAGGGGGAGAGTTTACCATCACAGTGAAATAAATATTACAATTATGTTGCAGTGTGTTGTTGTTTTTTTCCTGCACATAATTAAACATTTTCTGTTACGCTCTCAAAGTGTTTAATGTCCCTTTAAATGTTGTCATTTTAAGATGTTGTCTACGTATTGCAAATCCGCTAATTCCTTTGTCTCTTCTGCCAGCTGATTCCCCTGCTGCTGCAGTTGACAAGTCGGTTGCAAGGTGTACGTTCTTTTGGACAGACAAATGCGGATACTGGAAACCCAGAGGATGCGAAAAGACTACAAAAAAGACAAAAGACAAGACGGACGTGAAGGGAATAGGATGAGAGTATTAAAGTGTCAACTGTGTCAAGCTCAAGCCTTTGGGACAACTTTGGGAGAACTTACCCAGTTAAGAAGAAACTACTGACTTCAAACAGAATTTTTATATGTCTTCTCTTTTTTTTTTTTCATTACTGTTCAAGTTTGTACGTTTTATAAGAATATATATATGAAAAAAACTCTCAAATTAATTTAGTTCGGTAATTAAATGAACAGATTCCAACAATTTTGATATCAAAGTTTTCTCTGGAGGTAATTTTTATTTTTTTATCATCACTGAAATACTTGATGCCCCTCACAACCTCTGCACAAGACAAATTAATTTATCTTCCTGATTTCCCAACACGGCACCAATAAAACTTGTTTTTCTTTTTCTCACATCTAAGTGTGTAAGCTTCTGGGTCAGGTATCTGGGGCTCTGTTGCTTTGTCTGACGTTTATCAAATCTAGAGACTTATCTGTAATAATTTAATTTATGAATACAGACTTCATTTTTTTTAATATGCTCAATCTCATGCTGTATTTATTGTTGGCTACAGTTGTAGTAACAGTCTTAATTCATTTTTATCACCATCTTATAATGTGCCAAATAATTGGTTAGTCTAAATCACTGGTTTTAAACCTGTCCTGGGGCCTCCCTAACAGGACAGATTTTCAGGATTACCTTGGATGAGAGCAGGTAAAGTAATCGTTTACTAATCAGCTGATTATTTCACCTGTGCTCAAGTTCAGATTTTCTCAAAATGTGGCCTGTTAGGGAGGTCTGAGGAGAGGTTTGAAAACAAGTGGTCTAAATCAAGCACCTTATAAATAGTAGATTGTTGCCTCTATTCTTTTAAGGCCTTTGTGCAATTGTATACAGATACTGTTCTGTTTAGATATTAGAAGTAGAAGAATTAACATTTTTACTACAAGCTTATTAAAATGATAAACATACACACCAAAAAATGAGACAAACTAGATTATGTCCAGCACTACCTATTTCAGGCTACAAATAATTTATACACCGTGTCGCAGAAAAATGGAGACCACTCCAGGGGCTGCAAATAAAAAGATGGTTTATTTAAACATCCTATCAAAGTGTATGAAGATCATATCAGACTAGGATACATTTGTGATACTAAATGGGGTACCCCCTATATGACAATGGTGCTTGTATGTATGTGTGTGTGTGTGTGTGTATATGTATATATATATATATATATATATATATATATATATATATATATATAATCTCAAGTGATAATTGAGCCAACAGTACATTTCACATGAAATCAATAAATTTCATTACAGAATCAAACAGAATGAGCAAGTGTCTATATAATATTATCCGTGACCTATTGGTTATGCCCTAAGTCAGTTTGTATCCTTAAATAAGGAGAGTGGCTCCTACTTGACGATCCTCCCAGAGCTGTGTTGTTCATATACTCACTGGACCTACGTTACCCAGATATATACTATATTACGTCCCATATACCACTAGCTTCTCCGGGCATACCACTGTCAGGTCAAATACAGTAAGGCGTTTCAGCAATCTGTCATCATTGTTGGCACTGGTCACTGCTCATTAATCCATCCGTTTCAAACGTGAGTACTTTCTCCAACATTGGTGTGTCCGGTCCACGGCGTCATCCTTACTTGTGGGATATTCTCTTCCCCAACAGGAAATGGCAAAGAGTCCCAGCAAAGCTGGCCATATAGTCCCTCCTAGGCTCCGCCCACCCCAGTCATTCTCTTTGCCGTTGCACAGGCAACATCTCCACGGAGATGGTTAAGAGTTTTTTGGTGTTTAAATGTAGTTTTTATTCTTCTATCAAGTGTTTGTTATTTTAAAATAGTGCTGGTATGTACTATTTACTCTGAAACAGAAAAGGATGAAGATTTCTGTTTGTGAGAGGAAGATGATTTTAGCAGACAGTAACTAAAATCGATTGCTGTTTCCACATAGGACTGTTGAGATGAAGTAACTTCAGTTGGGGGAAACAGTTAGCAGACTTTTCTGCTTAAGGTATGACTAGACATATTTCTAACAAGACTGTGTAATGCTGGAAGGCTGTCATTTCCCCTCATGGGGACCGGTAAGCCATTTCTTTCATGTAATTAGCAAGAGTCCATGAGCTAGTGACGTATGGGATATACATTCCTACCAGGAGGGGCAAAGTTTCCCAAACCTTAAAATGCCTATAAATACACCCCTCACCACACCCACAATTCAGTTTTACAAACTTTGCCTTCGATGGAGGTGGTGAAGTAAGTTTGTGCTAGATTCTACGTTGATATGCGCAAGTTGGAGCCCGGTTTTCCTCTCAGCGTGCAGTGAATGTCAGAGGGATGTGAGGAGAGTATTGCCTATTTGAATGCAGTGATCTCCTTCTACGGGGTCTATTTCATAGGTTCTCTGTTATCGGTCGTAGAGATTCATCTCTTACCTCCCTTTTCAGATCGACGATATACTCTTATATATACCATTACCTCTGCTGATTCTCGTTTCAGTACTGGTTTGGCTTTCTACAAACATGTAGATGAGTGTCCTGGGGTAAGTAAATCTTATTTTCTGTGACACTCTAAGCTATGGTTGGGCACTTTGTTTATAAAGTTCTAAATATATGTATTCAAACATTTATTTGCCTTGACTCAGAATGTTCAACATTCCTTATTTTTCAGACAGTCAGTTTCATATTTGGGATGAATGCATTTGTTTCAATCATTTTTTCTTACCTTAAAAAATTTGACTTTTTCCCTGTGGGCTGTTAGGCTCGCGGGGGCAGAAAATGCTTCATTTTATAGCGTCATTCTTGGCGCGGACTTTTTTGGCGCAAATTTTTTTTTCTGTTTCCGGCGTCATACGTGTCGCCGGAAGTTGCGTCATTTTTTGACGTTTTTTTTGCGTCAAAAATGTCGGCGTTCCGGATGTGGCGTCATTTTTGGCGCCAAAAGCATTTAGGCGCCAAATAATGTGGGCGTCTTTTTTGGCGCTAAAAAATATGGGCGTCATTTTTGTCTCCACATTATTTAAGTCTCATTATTTATTGCTTCTGGTTGCTAGAAGCTTGTACACTGGCATTTTTTTCCCATTCCTGAAACTGTCATTTAAGGAATTTGATAAATTTTGCTTTATATGTTGTTTTTTCTTTTACATATTGCAAGATGTTCCACGTTGCAACTGAGTCAGAAGATACTTCAGGAAAATCACTGCCCAGTGCTGGAGCTACCAAGCTAAGTGTATCTGCTATAAACTTTTGGTATCTGTTTCTCCAGCTGTTGTTTGTATTGCATGTCATGTCAAACTTATTAATGCAGATAAAATTTCCTTTAGTACTGTTACATTACCTGTTGCTGTTCCGTCAACATCTAATTTTCAGAGTGTTCCTGATAACATAAGAGATTTTATTTTTTTAAATCCATTAAGAAGGCTATGTCTGTTATTTCTCCTTCTAGTATACATAAAAGTCTTTTAAAACTTCTCTTTTTTCAGATGAATTTTTAAATGAACATCATCATTCTGATACTGATAATGGTTCTTCTGGTTCAGAGGTTTCTGTCTCAGAGGTTGATGCTGATAAATCTTTGTATTTGTTCAAGATGGAATTTATTCGTTCTTTACTTAAAGAAGTATTATTTGCATTAGAAATAGAGGATTCTGGTCCTCTTGATACTAAATGTAAACGTTTAAATAAGGTTTTTAAATCTCCTGTAGTTATTCCAGAAGTGTTTAATCTCCCTGATGCTATTTCTGAAGTAATTTCCAGGGAATGGAATAATTTGGGTAATTTATTTACTCCTTCTAGACGTTTAAGCAATTATATCCTGTGCCATCTGACAGATTAGAGTTTTTTGGGACTAAAATCCCTAAGGTTATGGGGCTGTCTCTACTCCTGCTAATGTACTACTATTCCTACGGCAGATAGTACTTCATTTAAGGATCCTTTAGATAGGAAAATTGAATCCTTTCTAAGAAAAGCTTACTTATGTTCAGGTAATCTTCTTAGACCTGCTATATTTTTAGCGGATGTTGCTGCAGCTTCAACTTTTTGGTTAGAAGCTTTAGCGCAACAAGTAACAGATCATAATTTTATAGCATTATTATTATTCTATAACATGCTAATAATTTTATTGGTGATACCATCTTTTGATATCATTAGAGTTGATGTCAGGTATATGTCTCTAGCTATTTTAGCTAGAAAAGCTTTATGGATTAAACTTGGAATGCTGATATGTCTTCTAAGTCAACTTTGCTTTCCCTTTCTTTCCAGGGTAAATAATCATTTTCGTTCCTTTCCTCACAACAAGGAACAAAAGCCTGATCCTTCATCCTCAGGAGCGGTATCAGTTTGGAAACTATTTCCAGTTTGGAATATATCCAAGCCTTATAGAAACCTATAGCCAGCACCTAAGTACCTATGAAGGTGCGGCCCTTATTCCAGCTCAGCTGGTATGGGGCAGATTACGTTTTCTTCAAAGAAATTTGGATCAATTCCGTTCTCAATCTCTGGTTTCAGAACATTGTTTCAGAAAGGTACAGAATTGGCTTCAAGTTAAGGCCTCCTGCTAAGAGATTTTTTTTCTTTCCCGTGTCCCAGTTAACACAGCAAGGCTCAGCATTTCTGAAATGTGTTTCAGATCTAGAGTTGGCTGGAGTATTTATGCCAGTTCCAGTCTGGAACAGGGGCTGGGGTTTTATTTTATCTCTTCATTGTACCAAAGAAGGTCAATTCCTTCAGACCAGTTCCGGATCTATCATTATTGAATCGTTATGTTAGGATACCAACATTCAAGATGGTTCCTGTAGGACTATCCTGCCTTTTGTTTAGCAAGGGCATTATATGTCTACAATAGATTTACAGGATGTGTATCTGCATATTCCGATTCATCCAGATCACTTTTAGTGTCTGAGATTCTCTTTTTAGACAAGCATTACCAGTTTTGTGGCTCTACCGTTTGGCCTAGCCTCAGTTCCAAGAATTTTTTTCAAAGGTTCTCGGTGCCCTTCTTTCTGTAATCAGAGAACAGGGTTTTGGTATTTCCTTATTTGGACGATATCTTGGTACTTGCTCAGTCTTCTCATTTTCGAAGAATCTCATACGAATCGACTTGTGTTGTTTCTTCAAGTTCATGGTTGGAGGATCAATTTACCAATCAGTTCATTGATTCCTCAGACAAGGGTAATCTTTTTAGGTTTCTAGATAGATTCAGTGTCTATGACTCTGTCCTTGTCAGACAAGAGAAGTTTAACATTGATATCAGCTTGTCAAAACCTTCAGTCACAATCATTCCCTTTGGTAGCCTTATGCATGGAAATGTTAGGTCTTAGGACTGCCGCATCAGATGCGATCTCCTTTGCTCGTTTTCACATGCGACCTCTTCAGCTCTGTATGCTGAACCAATGGTGCAGGGATTACTCAAAGATATCTCAATTAATATCTTTAAACCGATTTTACGACACTCTCTGACATGGTGGACAGATCACCATCGTTTAGTTCAGGGGGCTTCTTTGTTCTTCCGACCTGGACTATAATCTCAACAGATGCAAGTCTTACAGGTTGGGGAGCTGTGTAGGGGTATCTGACGGCACAAGGGGTTTGGGAATCTCAGGAGGTGAGATTTCCGATCAATATTTTGGAACTCCGTGCAATTTTCAGAGCTCTTTAGTCTTGGCCTCTTCTGAAGAGAGAGTTGTTCATTTGTTTTCAGATAGACAATGTCACAACTGTGGCATACATCAATCTTCAAGGAGGGACTCACAGTCCTCTGGCTATGAAAGAAGTATCTCGAATTTTGGTTTGGGCGGAATCCAGCTCCTGTCTAATCTCTGCGGTTCATATCCCAGGTATGGACAATTGGAAAGCGGATTATCTCAGTCGCCAAACGTTGCACTTGGGCGAATGGTCTCTTCACCCAGAGGTATTTCCTCAGATTGTTCAAATGTGGGAACTCCCAGAAATAGATCTGATGGCTTCTCATCTAAACAAGAAACTTCCCTGGTATCTGTCCGGATCCCGGGATCCTCGGGCGGAGGCAGTGGATGCATTTTTCACTTCCTTGGAAGTATCATCCTGCCTATATCTTTCCGCCTCTAGTTTTTCTTCCAAGAGTAATCTCCAAGATTCTGAAGGAATGCTCGTTTGTTCTGCTGGTAGCTCCGGCATGGCCTCACAGGTTTTGGTATGCGGATCTGGTCCGGATGGCCTCTTGCCAACCGTGGACTCTTTCGTTAAGACCAGACCTTCTGTCGCAAGGTCCTTTTTTCCATCAGGATCTGAAATCCTTAAATTTAAAGGTATGGAGATTGAACGCTTGATTCTGGGTCAAAGAGGTTTCTCTGACTCTGTGATTAATACTATGTTACAGGCGCGTAAATCTGTATCTAGAGAGATATATTATAGAGTCTGGAAGACTTATATTTCTTGGTGTCTTTCTCATCATTTTTTGGCATTCTTTTAGAATACCGAGAATTTTACAGTTTCTTCAGGATGGTTTAGATAAGGGTTTGTCCGCAAGTTCCTTGAAAGGTCAAATCTCTGCTTTTTCTGTTCTTTTTCATAGAAAGATTGCTATTCTTCCTGATATTCATTGTTTTGTACAAGCTTTGGTTCGTATAAAACCTGTCATTAAGTCAATTTCTCCTCTTTGGAGTTTGAATTTGGTTCTGGGGGCTCTTCAAGTTCCTCCGTTTGAACCTATGCATTCATTGGACATTAAATTACTTTCTTGGAAAGTTTTGTTCCTTTTGGCAATCTCTTCTGCCAGAAGAGTTTCTGAATTATCTGCTCTTTCTTGTGAGTCTCCTTTTCTGATTTTTCATCAGGATAACGCGGTGTTGCGAACTTCTTTTGATTTTTTACCTAAAGTTGTGAATTCCAACAACATTAGTAGAGAATTTGTGGTTCCTTCATTATGTCCTAATCCTAAGAATTCTAGGGAGAAATCGTTGCATTCTTTGGATGTTGTTAGAGCTTTGAAATATTATGTTGAAGCTACTAAGTCTTTCCGTAAGACTTCTAGTTTATTTGTTATCTTTTCCGGTTCTAGAAAAGGCCAGAAAGCTTCTCCCATTTCTTTGGCATCTTGGTTGAAATCTTTATTTCATCATGCTTATGTCGAGTCGGGTAAAACTCCGCCTCTAAGGATTTCAGTTCATTCTACTAGTTCAAATTCTACTTCCTGGGCGTTTAGGAATGAAGCTTCGATTGATCAGATTTGCAAAGCAGTAACTTGGTCCTCTTTGCATACTTTTTCTAAATTCTACCATTTTGATGTGTTCTTCTTCTGAAGCAGTTTTTGGTAGAAAAGTACTTCTGGCAGTGGTTTCAGTTTGAATCTTCTGCTTATGTTTTTCATTAAACTTTATTTTGGGTGTGGATTATTTTCAGCAGGAATTGGCTGTCTTTATTGTATCCCTCCCTCTCTAGTGACTCTTGTGTGGAAAGATCCACATCTTGGGTAGTCATTATCCCATACGTCACTAGCTCATGGACTCTTGCTAATTACATGAAAGAAAACATAATTTATGTAAGAACTTACCTGATAAATTCATTTCTTTCATATTAGCAAGAGTCCATGAGGCCCGCCCTTTTTTTGTGGTGGTTATGATTTTTTTGTATAAAGCACAATTATTCCAATTCCTTATTTTATATGCTTTCGCACTTTTTTCTTATCACCCCACTTCTTGGCTATTCGTTAAACTGAATTGTGGGTGTGGTGAGGGGTGTATTTATAGGCATTTTAAGGTTTGGGAAACTTTGCCCCTCCTGGTAGGAATGTATATCCCATACGTCACTAGCTCATGGACTCTTGCTAATATGAAAGAAATGAATTTATCGGGTAAGTTCTTACATAAATTATGTTTTTCTTAGTCAAACAAACAGAATAAAGGGCTGAATATGGGCTAAAAAACTGGTAGACATTTTTATGGGCTAAATCGATTGCTTTATTTGGGCATATCATTCAGATTTAGGCTAACAATTGGCATTTATAATCTTGGGGAACGTTTATAAAACGGCAGGCACTGTTAGACACCTTTTTCAGTCAGGGGGCCTTTCTAGTTATAGACTGAGCCTCATTTTCGCGCCATTACTGCGCAGTTGTTTTTTGAGAGCAGGGCATGCAGATGCATGTGTGAGGATCTAAAAATCACTGAAAAAGCTTCTAGAAGGCGTCAATTGGTATCGTATTCCCCTCTGGGCTTGGTTGGGTCTCAGCAAAGACTATAGCTGGGACTGTATAGGGGTTAAATTTAAAAACGGCTCCGGTTCCGTTATTTTAAGGGTTAAAGCTCTGAAATTTGGTGTGCAATACTTTTAATTCTTTAAGACACTGTGGTGAAATTTTGGTAATTTTTGAACAATTCCTTCATACTTTTTCACATATTCAGTAATAAAGTGTTTTCTGTTTGAAATTTAAAGAGACAGTAACGGTTTTGTTTTAAAACGTTTTTTGTGCTTTGTTGACAAGTTTAAGCCTGTTTAACATGTCTGTGCCTTCAGATAAGCTATGTTCTATATGTATGAAAGCCAATGTGTCTCCCAATTTAAATTTATGTGATAATTGTGCCATAGCGTCCAAACAAAGTAAGGACAGTACTGCCACAGATAATGATATTGCCCAAGATGATTCCTCAAATGAGGGGAGTAAACATGATGCTACATCATCTCCTACTGTGTCTACACCAGTTTTGCCCACGCAGGAGGCCCCTAGTACATCTAGTGCGCCAATACTTATTACCATGCAACAATTAACGGCTGTAATGGATAACTCCATAGCAAATATTTTATCCAAAATGCCTACTTATCAGAGAAAGCGCGATTGCTCTGTTTTAAACACTGAAGAGCAAGAGGGCGCTGATGATAATTGTTCTGTCATACCCTCACACCAATCTGAAGGGGCCATGAGGGAGGTTTTGTCTGATGGAGAAATCTCAGATTCAGGAAAAATTTCTCATCAAGCTGAACTTGATGTTGTGACATTTAAATTTAAATTAGAACATCTCCGCGCACTGCTTAAGGAGGTGTTATCTACTCTGGATGATTGTGACAACTTGGTCATTCCAGAGAAATTATGCAAGATGGACAAGTTCCTAGAGGTTCCGGTGCCCCCCGACGCTTTTCCTATACCCAAGCGGGTGGCGGACATAGTAAATAAGGAGTGGGAAAAGCCCGGCATACCTTTTGTCCCCCCCCTATATTTAAGAAATTATTTCCTATGGTCGACCCCAGAAAGGACTTATGGCAGACAGTCCCCAAGGTCGAGGGGGCAGTTTCTTCTCTAAACAAACGCACTACTATTCCTATCGAAGATAGTTGTGCTTTCAAAGATCCTATGGATAAAAAATTGGAAGGTTTGCTTAAAAAGATTTTTGTACAGCAAGGCTACCTTCTACAACCAATTTCATGCATTGTTCCTGTCACTACGGCAGCGTGGTTCTGGTTCGAGGAACTAGAAAAGTCGCTCAGTAGAGAAACTCCATATGAGGAGGTTATGGACAGAGTTCACGCACTTAAATTGGCTAACTCTTTTATTTTAGATGCCGCTTTGCAATTAGCTAGATTAGCGGCGAAAAATTCAGGGTTTGCTATTGTGGCGCGCAGAGCGCTTTGGCTAAAGTCTTGGTCAGCGGATGTGTCATCCAAGACAAAATTGCTTAACATCCCTTTCAAAGGTAAAACTTTATTTGGACCAGAATTGAAAGAGATTATTTCAGACATCACTGGGGGAAAGGGCCACGCCCTTCCACAGGATAGGTCTTTTAAGGCTAAAAATAAGTCTAATTTTCGTCCCTTTCGCAGAAACGGTCCGGCCTCTAATTCTGCATCCTCTAAGCAAGAGGGTAATGCCTCACAACCCAAACCAGCCTGGAAACCAATGCAAGGCTGGAACAAGGGTAAGCAGGCCAAGAAGCCTGCCACTGCTAACAAAACAGCATGAAGGAGTAGCCCCCGATCCGGGACCGGATCTAGTGGGGGGCAGACTCTCTCTCTTTGCTCAGGCTTGGGCAAGAAATGTTCAGGATCCTTGGGCGCTAGAAATAGTTTCTCAAGGTTATCTCCTGGAATTCAAGGAACTAACCCCAAGGGGAAGGTTCCACAGGTCTCACTTATCCTCAAACCAAATAAAGAGACAGGCATTCTTACATTGTGTAGAAGACCTGTTAAAGATGGGAGTGATACACCCAGTTCCAATAAAGGAACAAGGAATGGGATTTTATTCCAATCTGTTCGTAGTTCCCAAAAAAGAGGGAACGTTCAGACCAATTTTGGATTTGAAGATCCTAAACAAATTTCTCAGGGTACCATCGTTCAAAATGGAAACCATTCGAACGATTCTACCCACTATCCAGGAAGGTCAATTTATGACTACCGTGGATCTAAAGGATGCGTACTTACATATTCCTATCCACAAAGAACATCATCAGTTCCTAAGGTTCGCCTTTCTGGACAAACATTACCAGTTTGTGGCCCTCCCATTCGGGTTAGCCACTGCTCCAAGGATTTTCACAAAGGTGCTAGGGTCCCTTCTAGTGGTTCTAAGACCAAGGGGCATTGCAGTAGTACCTTACTTGGACGACATTCTAATACAAGCGTCGTCCCTGTCAAAAGCAAAAGCTCATACGGACATCGTTCTAGCCTTTCTCAGATCTCACGGATGGAAGGTGAACAAAGAAAAAAGTTCTCTGTCTCCGTCGACAAGAGTTCCCTTCTTGGGAACAATAATAGATTCCTTAGAAATGAGGATTTTTCTGACAGAGGTCAGAAAATCAAAACTTCTAAGCTCTTGTCAAGTGCTTCATTCTGTTCCTCGTCCTTCCATAGCGCAGTGCATGGAAGTAGTAGGATTGATGGTTGCAACAATGGACAATGGATTGTGTCCGAATCCAGTTTCAAAGAAGGAACGTTTGTTACACAATTTGGACGTTGTCCGTGCTCTAAAATTCTATTTAGAGGCTACTAAAGATTTCAGACAAACATCTTCCTTGTTTGTTATTTATTCTGGTAAAAGGAGAGGTCAAAAAGCGACTTCTACCTCTCTTTCCTTTTGACTTAAAAGCATTATCCGATTGGCTTATGAGACTGCCGGATGGCAGCCTCCTGAAAGAATCACAGCTCACTCCACTAGGGCTGTGGCTTCCACATGGGCCTTCAAGAACGAGGCTTCTGTTGACCAGATATGTAAGGCAGCGACTTGGTCTTCACTGCACACTTTTGCCAAATTTTACAAATTTGATACTTTTGCTTCTTCGGAGGCTATTTTTGGGAGAAAGGTTTTGCAAGCTGTGGTGCCTTCCATTTAGGTAACCTGATTTGCTCCCTCCCTTCATCCGTGTCCTAAAGCTTTGGTATTGGTTCCCACAAGTAAGGATGACGCCGTGGACCGGACACACCAATGTTGGAGAAAACAGAATTTATGCTTACCTGATAAATTACTTTCTCCAACGGTGTGTCCGGTCCACGGCCCGCCCTGGTTTTTTAATCAGGTCTGATGAATTATTTTCTCTAACTACAGTCACCACGGTACCATATGGTTTCTCCTATATATATTTCCTCCTGTCCGTCGGTCGAATGACTGGGGTGGGCGGAGCCTAGGAGGGACTATATGGCCAGCTTTGCTGGGACTCTTTGCCATTTCCTGTTGGGGAAGAGAATATCCCACAAGTAAGGATGACGCTGTGGACCGGACACACCGTTGGAGAAAGTAATTTATCAGGTAAGCATAAATTCTGTTTTACGGGCTCCAGTAAATATCCCAAGTAAGCAACTTAGTATCACTTCTCCATCGTCCGACTGTTGCAAACTGTGCACTGGATTAATCCTGAATATATTTTGAAAGGGGTTGCTCCATAATCTATTGGCATTAAATTAACCCTGAGAGCTGGTACTTTAGTATCAATTTGTCTATCCTCCTGATACTTCGCAACATTGCTGAATAAATTACAAGCATACAAGTTTTTTTATTCCGGTTTTTGCTACCTTTCCTTTTGGAAATTCTTTGTTTCATATAGCGGATGGGATACAGCTTACTGCAGCCTGAAGCCCTGCCTGCAGACGAATGGTGCATTTTACCTTTTTTTCCAACTGACCTCACTACCCGGCGCTTACCTCAAGCGTAATAGCTCTGACGTCGAAGCGGGTGGAGAATCCACCGAAGACGGACGTGTTTGTATCCTGTGGCCATTTCCTGCCGACGGGACTGGAGGGCTTCATTGCTCGACTAGAAACATTGCCGGAGGTTGTCTGCAGTTGTAATATATACGGACCAGTCAGATTGAGAGGTCCTAAGGATTTGACACAACCTACAGTTTATTTACCCTTTGCACCTGTTCTCGGAAGCAGAGATAAGATAAGTACTGTTTACTTTTCTACAAGCTTTATTTCTGGTGCCTCTTGGACATTGCACATTTAGTACTTTTGTACTAGATTAGGCTTATTATTGCCTAAATCCATTGTGTATAAAATCTACATCAAAAGGACTTCCTCTACATTTGGGAACTGACAAAATGTATGAAGTCTCAGAATTATATTGACTAACATTCCTAGGAGTCAACTTAAGTGTAGCACGCTAGTGCTTTTTTGGAACTTTCACCACACTAATCAATTATTCTTATCTTACACATTTGCTATCTGTATGTTTTGTGTTTTAATATAAATATATATATATATTATAAAAAAATATTTAATAAGAAGAATGTTGTTTCACTAATGTTTTTCAAATACCCAAATCCTCCAGAGCAGTTTTATATTGTAGGAATTACCACACCACTTGTATTGGTAGCTGAAGTTAAAGGACAAGATTTGTAAAGATTGACATATAGCTAAAGTGCAATAATGTCTTACAGGAACTATATTAAAGAAGCACAAATAGAGTTATAGTGAGACATGCAGAAGAGCAGGAACCCCCCTACTGCTAGTATATGCAAGAGGCACAGAGAGTTAGTTATAGTGAGACATGCAGAGACAGCAGAAGAGCAGGAACCCCCTACTGCTAGTGTATGCAAAAGGCACAGAGAATTAGTTATAGTGAGACATGCAGAGGCAGCAGAAGAGCAGGAACCCCTACTGCTAGTATATGCAAAAGGCACAGAGAATTAGTTATAGTGAGACATGCAGAGGCAGCAGAAGAGCAGGAACCCCCTACTGCTAGTGTATGCAAAAGGCACAGAGAATTAGTTATAGTGAGACATGCAGAGGCAGCAGAAGAGCAGGAACCCCCTACTGCTAGTGTATGCAAAAGGCACAGAGAATTAGTTATAGTGAGACATGCAGAGGCAGCAGAAGAGCAGGAACCCCCTACTGCTAGTGTATGCAAAAGGCACAGAGAATTAGTTATAGTGAGACATGCAGAGGCAGCAGAAGAGCAGGAACCCCCTACTGCTAGTGTATGCAAAAGGCACAGAGAGTTAGTTATAGTGAGACATGCAGAGACAGCAGAAGAGCAGGAACCCCCTACTGCTAGTATATGCAAGAGGCACAGAGAGTTAGTTATAGTGAGACATGCAGAGGCAGCAGAAGAGCAGGAACCCCCTACTGCTAGTGTATGCAAAAGGCACAGAGAATTAGTTATAGTGAGACATGCAGAGGCAGCAGAAGAGCAGGAACCCCCTACTGCTAGTATATGCAAGAGGCACAGAGAGTTAGTTATAGTGAGACATGCAGAGGCAGCAGAAGAGCAGGAACCCCCTACTGCTAGTGTATGCAAAAGGCACAGAGAATTAGTTATAGTGAGACATGCAGAGGCAGCAGAAGAGCAGGAACCCCCTACTGCTAGTATATGCAAGAGGCACAGAGAGTTAGTTATAGTGAGACATGCAGAGGCAGCAGAAGAGCAGGAACCCCCTACTGCTAGTGTATGCAAAAGGCACAGAGAATTAGTTATAGTGAGACATGCAGAGGCAGCAGAAGAGCAGGAACCCCCTACTGCTAGTATATGCAAGAGGCACAGAGAGTTAGTTATAGTGAGACATGCAGAGGCAGCAGAAGAGCAGGAACCCCCCTACTGCTAGTATATGCAAGAGGCACACAGAGTTAGTTATAGTGAGACACGCAGAGGCAGCAGAAGAGCAGGAACCCCCCTACTGCTAGTATATGCAAGAGGCACAGAGTTAGTTATAGTGAGACATGCAGAGGCAGCAGAAGAGCAGGGACCCCCTACTGCTAGTATATGCAAGAGGCACAGAGTTAGTTATAGTGAGACATGCAGAAACAGCAGAAGAGCAGGAACCCCCTACTGCTAGTATATGCAAGAGGCACAGAGTTAGTTATAGTGAGACATGCAGAAACTGCAGAAGAGCAGGAACCCCCTACTGCTAGTATATGCAAGAGGCACAGAGAGATAGTTATAGTGAGACATGCAAAGGCAGCAGAAGAGCAGGAACCCCCTACTGCTAGTATATGCAAGAGGCACAGAGAGTTAGTTATAGTGAGACATGCAGAGGCAGCAGAAGAGCAGGAACCCCCTACTGCTAGTATATGCAAGAGGCACAGAGTTAGTTATAGTGAGACATGCAGAAACAGCAGAAGAGCAGGAACCCCCTACTGCTAGTATATGCAAGAGGCAAAGAGTTAGTTATAGTGAGACATGCAGAGGCAGCAGAAGAGCAGGAACCCCCTACTGCTAGTATATGCAAGAGGCACAGAGAGTTAGTTATAGTGAGACATGCAGAGGCAGCAGAAGAGCAGGAACCCCCTACTGCTAGTATATGCAAGAGGCACAGAGTTAGTTATAGTGAGACATGCAGAGGCAGCAGAAGAGCAGGAACCCCCTACTGCTAGTATATGCAAGAGGCACAGAGAGTTAGTTATAGTGAGGCATGCAGAAGAGCAGGAACCCCCTACTGCTAGTATATGCAAGAGGCACAGAGAGATAGTTATAGTGAGACATGCAGAAGAGCAGGAACCCCCTACTGCTAGTATATGCAAGAGGCACAGAGAGTTAGTTATAGTGAGACATGTAGAGGCAGCAGAAGAGCAGGAACCCCTACTGCTAGTATATGCAAGAGGCACAGAGTTAGTTATAGTGAGACATGCAGAGGCAGCAGAAGAGCAGGAACCCCCTACTGCTAGTATATGCAAGAGGCACAGAGAGTTCGTTATAGTGAGACATGCAGAGACAGCAGAAGAGCAGGAACCCTTCCTACTGCTAGTATATGCAAGAGACACGGAGAGTTAGTTATAGTGAGACATGCAGAGACAGCAGAAGAGCAGGAACCCCCCCTACTGCTAGTATATGCAAGAGGCACAGAGAGTTAGTTATAGTGAGACATGCAGAGGCAGCAGAAGAGCAGGAACCCCCTACTGCTAGTATATGCAAGAGGCACAGAGTTAGTTATAGTGAGACATGCAGAGGCAGCAGAAGAGCAGGAACCCCCTACTGCTAGTATATGCAAGAGGCACAGAGAGTTAGTTATAGTGAGACATGCAGAGGCAGCAGAAAAGCAAGAACCCCCTACTACTATTATAGGCAAGGGGCACAGAGAGTTATAGTGAGACATGCAGAGACAGCAGAAGAGCAAGAACCCCCTACTGCTAGTATATGCAAGAGGCACAGAGAGTTAGTTATAGTGAGACACGCAGAGACAGCAGAAGACCAGGAACCCCCTACTGCTAGTATATGAAAGAGGCACAGAGTTAGTTATAGTGAGACATGCAGAGGCAGCAGAAGAGCAGGAACCCTTCCTACTGCTAGTATATGCAAGAGGCACAGAGAGTTAGTTATAGTGAGACATGCAGAAACAGCAGAAGAGCAAGAACCCCCTACTGCTAGTATATGCAAGAGGCGCAGAGAGTTATAATGAGACATGCAGAGGCAGCAGAAGAGCAAGAACCCCCTACTGCTAGTATATGCAAGAGGCACAGAGAGTTAGTTATAGTGAGACACGCAGAGACAGCAGAAGAGCAGGAACACCCTACTGCTAGTATATGCAAGAGGCACAGGGAGTTAGTTATAGTGAGACATGCAGAGGCAGCAGAAGAGCAGGAACCCTTCCTACTGCTAGTATATGCAAGAGGCACAGAGAGTTAGTTATAGTGAGACATGCAGAGGCAGCAGAAGAGCAGGAACCCCCTACTGCTAGTATATGCAAGAGGCACAGAGTTAGTTATAGTGAAACATGCAGAGGCAGCAGAAGAGCAGGAACCCCCTACTGCTAGTATATGCAAGATGCACAGAGAGTTAGTTATAGTGAGACATGCAGAGGCAGCAGAATAACAGGAAACCCCTACTGCTAGTATATGCAAGAGGCACAGAGAGTTAGTTATAGTGAGACATGCAGAAACAGCAGAAGAGCAGGAACCCCCTACTGCTAGTATATGCAAGAGGCACAGAGAGTTAGTTATAGTGAGACATGCAGAGGCAGCAGAAGAGCAGGAACCCCCTACTGCTAGTATATGCAAGAGGCACAGAGAGTTCGTTATAGTGAGACATGCAGAGACAGCAGAAGAGCAGGAACCCTTCCTACTGCTAGTATATGCAAGAGACACAGAGAGTTAGTTATAGTGAGACATGCAGAGACAGCAGAAGAGCAGGAACCCCCCCTACTGCTAGTATATGCAAGAGGCACAGAGAGTTAGTTATAGTGAGAAATGCAGAGGCAGCAGAAGAGCAGGAACCCCCTACTGCTAGTATATGCAAGAGGCACAGAGTTGGTTATAGTGAGACATGCAGAGGCAGCAGAAGAGCAGGAACCCCCTACTGCTAGTATATGCAAGAGGCACAGAGAGTTAGTTATAGTGAGACATGCAGAGGCAGCAGAAGAGCAGGAACCCTTCCTACTGCTAGTATATGCAAGAGGCACAGAGAGTTAGTTATAGTGAGACATGCAGAGGCAGCAGAAGAGCAGGAACCCCCTACTGCTAGTATATGCAAGAGGCACAGAGAGATAGTTATAGTGAGACATGCAGAGGCAGCAGAAGAGCAGGAACCCTTCCTACTGCTAGTATATGCAAGAGGCACAGAGTTAGTTATAGTGAGACATGCAGAGGCAGCAGAAGAGCAGGAACCCTTCCTACTGCTAGTATATGCAAGAGGTACAGAGAGTTAGTTATAGTGAGACATGCAGAGGCAGCAGAAGAGCAGGAACCCCCTACTGCTAGTATATGCAAGAGGCACAGAGAGTTAGTTATAGTGAGACATGCAGAAACAGCAGAAGAGCAGGAACCCCCTACTGCTAGTATATGCAAGAGGCACAGAGTTAGTTATAGTGAGACACGCAGAGACAGCAGAAGAGCAGGGACCCCCTACTGCTAGTATATGCAAGAGGCACAGAGTTAGTTATAGTGAGACATGCAGAAACAGCAGAAGAGCAGGAACCCCCTACTGCTAGTATATGCAAGAGGCACAGAGTTAGTTATAGTGAGACACGCAGAGACAGCAGAAGAGCAGGGACCCCCTACTGCTAGTATATGCAAGAGGCACAGAGTTAGTTATAGTGAGACATGCAGAGGCAGCAGAAGAGCAGGAACCCCCTACTGCTAGTATATGCAAGAGGCACAGAGAGTTAGTTATAGTGAGACATGCAGAGGCAGCAGAAGAGCAGGAACCCCTTACTGCTAGTATATGCAAGAGGCACAGAGAGTTAGTTATAGTGAGACATGCAGAGGCAGCAGAAGAGCAGGAACCCTTCCTACTGCTAGTATATGCAAGAGGCACAGAGAGTTAGTTATAGTGAGACATGCAGAAACAGCAGAAGAGCAAGAACCCCCCTGCTGCTAGTATATTCAAGAGGCACAGAGAGTTAGTTATAGTGAGACATGCAGGGACAGCAGAAGAGCAAGAACCCCCCTGCTGCTAGTATATGCAAGAGGCACAGAGAGATAGTTATAGTGAGACATGCAGAGGCAGCAGAAGAGCAGAAACCCTTCCTACTGCTAGTATATGCAAGAGGCACAGAGTTAGTTATAGTGAGACATGCAGAGGCAGCAGAAGAGCAGGAACCCTTCCTACTGCTAGTATATGCAAGAGGCACAGAGAGTTAGTTATAGTGAGACATGCAGAGGCAGCAGAAGAGCAGGAACCCTTCCTACTGCTAGTATATGCAAGAGGCACAGAGTTAGTTATAGTGAGACATGCAGAGGCAGCAGAAGAGCAGGAACCCTTCCTACTGCTAGTATATGCAAGAGGCACAGAGAGTTAGTTATAGTGAGACATGCAGAGGCAGCAGAAGAGCAGGAACCCCCTACTGCTAGTATATGCAAGAGGCACAGAGAGTTAGTTATAGTGAGACACGCAGAGACAGCAGAAGAGCAAGAACCCCCTACTGCTAGTATATGCAAGAGGCACAGAGTTAGTTATAGTGAGACATGCAGAGACAGCAAAAGACCAGGAACCCCCTACTGCTAGTATATGAAAGAGGCACAGAGTTAGTTATAGTGAGACATGCAGAGGCAGCAGAAGAGCAGGAACCCCCTACTGCTAGTATATGAAAGAGGAACAGAGAGTTAGTTATAGTGAGACATGCAGAGGCAGCAGAAGAAGAGCAGGAACCCCCTACTGCTAGTATATGCAAGAGGCACAGAGAGTTATAATGAGACATGCAGAGGCAGCAGAAGAGCAAGAACCCCCTACTGCTAGTATATGCAAGAGGCACAGAGTTAGTTATAGTGAGACATGCAGAGGCAGCAGAAGAGCAGGAACCCCCTACTGCTAGTATATGCAAGAGGCACAGAGTTAGTTATAGTGAGACATGCAGAGGCAGCAGAAGAGCAGGAACCCCCTACTGCTAGTATATGCAAGAGGCACACAGAGTTAGTTATAGTGAGACATGCAGAGACAGCAGAAGAGCAGGAACCCCCTACTGCTAGTATATGCAAAAGGCATAGAGAGTTAGTTATAGTGAGACATACAGAGGCAGCAGAAGAGCAGGAACCCCCTACTGCTAGTATATGCAAGAGGCACAGAGTTAGTTATAGTGAGACATGCAGAGGCAGCAGAAGAGCAGGAACCCCCTACTGCTAGTATATGCAAGAGGCACAGAGAGTTAGTTATAGTGAGACATGCAGAGACAGCAGAAGAGCAGGAACCCCCTACTGCTAGTATATGCAAGAGGCACAGAGTTAGTTATAGTGAGACATGCAGAGGCAGCAGAAGAGCAGGAACCCCCTACTGCTAGTATATGCAAGAGGCACAGAGAGTTAGTTATAGTGAGACATGCAGAAGAGCAGGATCCCCTTACTGCTAGTATATGCAAGAGGCACAGAGAGTTAGTTATAGTGAGACATGCAGAGGCAGCAGAAGAGCAGGAACCCTTCCTACTGCTAGTATATGCAAGAGGCACAGAGAGTTAGTTATAGTGAGACATGCAGAAACAGCAGAAGAGCAAGAACCCCCCTGCTGCTAGTATATGCAAGAGGCACAGAGAGTTAGTTATAGTGAGACATGCAGGGACAGCAGAAGAGCAAGAACCCCCTACTGCTAGTATATGCAAGAGGCACAGAGTTAGTTATAGTGAGACATGCAGAGGCAGCAGAAGAGCAGGGACCCCCTACTGCTAGTATATGCAAGAGGCACAGAGTTAGTTATAGTGAGACATGCAGAGGCAGCAGAAGAGCAGGGACCCCCTACTGCTAGTATATGCAAGAGGCACAGAGTTAGTTATAGTGAGACATGCAGAGGCAGCAGAAGAGCAGGGACCCCCTACTGCTAGTATATGCAAGAGGCACAGAGTTAGTTATAGTGAGACATGCAGAGGCAGCAGAAGAGCAGGAACCCCCTACTGCTAGTATATGCAAGAGGCACAGAGTTAGTTATAGTGAGACATGCAGAGGCAGCAGAAGAGCAGGAACCCCCTACTGCTAGTATATGCAAGAGGCACAGAGTTAGTTATAGTGAGGCATGCAGAGGCAGCAGAAGAGCAGGAACCCCCTACTGCTAGTATATGCAAGAGGCACAGAGTTAGTTATAGTGAGACATGCAGAGGCAGCAGAAGAGCAGGAACCCCCTACTGCTAGTATATGCAAGAGGCACAGAGTTAGTTATAGTGAGACATGCAGAGGCAGCAGAAGAGCAGGAACCCCCTACTGCTAGTATATGCAAGAGGCACAGAGTTAGTTATAGTGAGACATGCAGAGGCAGCAGAAGAGCAGGAACCCCCTACTGCTAGTATATACAAGAGGCACAGAGAGGTAGTTATAGTGAGACATGCAGAGACAGCAGAAGAGCAGGAACCCCCTACTGCTAGTATATGCAAGAGGCACAGAGAGTTATAGTGAGACATGCAGAGGCAGCAGAAGAGCAAGAACCCCCTACTGCTAGTATATGCAAGAGGCACAGAGAGTTAGTTATAGTGAGACATGCAGAGGCAGCAGAAGAGCAGGAACGCCCCTACTGCTAGTATATGCAAGAGGCACAGAGAGTTAGTTATAGTGAGACATGCAGAGGCATAGGAAGAGCAGGAACCCCCTACTGCTAGTATATGCAAGAGGCACAGAGAGTTAGTTATAGTGAGACATGCAGAGACAGCAGAAGAGCAGGAACCCCCTACTGCTAGTATATGCAAGAGGCACAGAGAGTTAGTTATAGTGAGACATGCAGAGGCAGCAGAAGAGCAGGAACCCCCTACTGCTAGTATATGCAAGAGGCACAGAGAGTTAGTTATAGTGAGACATGCAGAAACAGCAGAAGAGCAGGAACCCCCTACTGCTAGTATATGCAAGAGGCACAGAGAGTTATAGTGAGACATGCAGAGGCAGCAGAAGAGCAAGTACCCCCTACTGCTAGTATATGCAAGAGGCACAGAGAGTTAGTTATAGTGAGACATGCAGAGGCAGCAGAAGAGCAGGAACCCCCCTACTGCTAGTATATGCAAGAGGCACAGAGAGTTAGTTATAGTGAGACATGCAGAGGCAGCAGAAGAGCAGGAACCCCCTACTGCTAGTATATGCAAGAGGCTCAGAGTTAGTTATAGTGAGACATGCAGAGGCAGCAGAAGAGCAGGAACCCCCTACTGCTAGTATATGCAAGAGGCACAGAGAGTTAGTTATAGTGAGACATGCAGAAGCAGCAGAAGAGCAGGAACCCTTCCTACTGCTAGTATATGCAAGAGGCACAGAGAGTTATAGTGAGACATGCAGAGGCAGCAGAAGAGCAGGAACCCCCTACTGCTAGTATATGCAAGAGGCACAGAGTTAGTTATAGTGAGAGATGCAGAGGCAGCAGAAGAGCAGGAACCCCCTACTGCTAGTATATGCAAGAGGCACAGAGAGTTAGTTATAGTGAGACATGCAGAAGCAGCAGAAGAGCAGGAACCCCCTACTGCTAGTATATGCAAGAGGCACAAAGTTAGTTATAGTGAGACATGCAGAGGCAGCAGAAGAGCAGGAACCCCCTACTGCTAGTATATGCAAGAGGCACAGAGTTAGTTATAGTGAGACATGCAGAGGCAGCAGAAGAGCAGGAACCCCCTACTGCTAGTATATACAAGAGGCACAGAGAGTTAGTTATAGTGAGACATGCAGAAACAGCAGAAGAGCAGGAACCCCCTACTGCTAGTATATGCAAGAGGCACAGAGTTAGTTATAGTGAGACATGCAGAGGCAGCAGAAGAGCAGGAACCCTTCCTACTGCTAGTATATGCAAGATGCACAGAGAGTTAGTTATAGTGAGACATGCAGAGGCAGCAGAAGAGCAGGAACCCCCTACTGCTAGTATATACAAGAGGCACAGAGAGTTAGTTATAGTGAGACATGCAGAAGCAGCAGAAGAGCAGGAACCCCCTACTGCTAGTATATACAAGAGGCACAGAGTTAGTTATAGTGAGACATGCAGAGGCAGCAGAAGAGCAGGAACCCCCTACTGCTAGTATATGCAAGAGGCACAGAGAGTTAGTTATTCTCCTATTCGGCAGCCAGTGTATACCAGTTCTCCACCAGTTCTCATACAGTCTCCTGCTGAAGAACCTCTGTGAATAGGTATGGCCCGCGGTCCCTTATCGGAAGAAGAAAAAGCCAGCAGACGAGCCAAAGTTCTTTGCTTATACCTTGGAAAGGCTGGGCATCAAGTCAGAGAATGCAAAGTAAAACCCAGACCTACAGGAGGTAAGCACGCGATAACTGTTCTCAGTACTAAGACTACAGTGCCTCATTCACCATCTCACTTATCCGTACCTCTCTCCTTACAGCTAAATAAATCACCTGTGGATTTGATGGCCAGGGTATACTCGGGAGCAAGCGGCTGTTATATGGATACTACCATGGCTAAAGCACTTTCCATTCCTACAATTATCAAAGAAACGCCTACCGACATTCAGTTGATTAATGGCTCACCTCTTAGTTCCAGTCCAGGTACTAAAGAAACAGAACCCTTACATATTTTAATAGGAGAGATACATAAAGAGATGCTTTCTTTTGACCTAGTGCATTCACCAATATTCCCTTTGGTACTAGGTTTATTGTGCTAAAGGAAACTCAATCATTTAATCAACTGAGATACTGGAAGTATACAGTTTATCTCGGAATCTTGTATAAAATGCTGCCTGTCAGGTACTTTTATTGACCTAACTCTTGAACCATCTAACAACAGTTCTCAGACTCAATTACCTACTTGTTATGAAGAATTCTATGATGTATTCAAGAAGAAAGGGGCAGAAAAACTACCGTCGCATAGAAAAATACCACTGTCCAATAGATCTACTTCCAGGTGCTCAATTTCTGATACCCTCTTTCTTATCCAGAACTCAAGGTTTTAAAAAGTTATTGATGAAAATCTCGCTAAAGAGTTCACAAGACCTTCTACTTCTCCTGCTGGAGCTGGGATATTCTTTGTGGGAAAAAAAGATGGTGGTCTTCGGTGTTGTATTGATTATAGGCAGTAACAATAAAAAATAGATATCCTCTGTCTTTGATACCTGAATTGCTAGAAACATTACGAGAGGCCACTATTTACAGCAAGATAGATCTTCGTGGGGCCTATAATCTGGTGAGAATCAGAGACGGGGATGAATGGAAAACTGCATTTCGTTTAAGGTATGGGCATTATGAATACTTAGTGATGCCCTATACACCGACCTTCGCAACTTAGAATACTTGCAATCTGCACGTCGATTAAAACCAAGACAAGCCAGATGGGTTCTTTTCTTCAGCAGATTTTATTTGATCATAACATATAGACCTGGTTCTTGTATTGGCAAGGCTGATGCTCTCTCTCGCCCAAGACCCCAAACCAATATTATCTCAAGAGTGTTTCTTTCATGTAATTAGCAAGAGTCCATGAGCTAGTGACGTATGGGATATACATTCCTACCAGGAGGGGCAAAGTTTCCCAAACCTCAAAATGCCTATAAATACACCCCTCGCCACACCCACAATTCAGTTTTACAAACTTTGCCTCCCGTGGAGGTGGTGAAGTAAGTTTGTACTAGATTCTACGTTGATATGCGCTTCACAGCAGGCTGGAGCCCGGTTTTCCTCTCAGTGTGCAGTGAATGTCAGAGGGATGTGAAGAGAGTATTGCCTATTTGATCTATTTCATAGGTTCTCTGTTATCGGTCATAGAGATTTATCTCTTACCTCCCTTTTCAGATCGACGATATACTCTTATGCACCATTACCTCTACTGATTCTCGTTTCAGTACTGGTTTGGCTATCTACTATATGTAGATGAGTGTCCTGGGGTAAGTAAGTCTTATTTTTTGTGACACTCTAAGCTATGGTTGGGCACTTTATTTATAAAGTTCTAAATATATGTCTTTAAACTTATATTTGCCATGATTCAGGATGATCAATATTCCTTATTTCAGACAGTCAGTTTCATTATTTGGGATAATGCATATGAATAATCATTTTTTTCTTACCTTAAAAATTGTTTCAAATTGACTTTTTTCCCTGTGGGCTGTTAGGCTCGCGGGGGCTGAAAATGCTTCAATTTATTGCATCATTCTTGGAGCAGACTTTTTTGGCGCAAAAAATTCTGTTTGTCATTTCCGGCGTCAAACTTGACGCCGGAAGTTGTTCGTGTTTGCGTCATTTTTTTGACGTTTTGCGCCAAAAATGTTGGCGTCACTGGATGTGGCGTCATTCTTGGCGCCAAAATTTTTTAGGCGCCAATAATGTGGGCGTCTTTTTTGGCGCTATAAAATGTGGGCGTCATTCTTGTCTCCACCTTTTTTTCACATTATTTCAGTTTCATTTTTCATTGCTTCTGGTTGCTAGAGGCTTGTTCATTGGCATTTTTTTTCCCATTCCTGAAACTGTCATTTAAGGAATTTGATAATTTTGCTTTATATGTTGTTTTTTCTTTTACATATTGCAAGATGTCTCACATTGACCCTGGATCTGAATCTACTTCTGGAAAGACGCTGCCTGATGCTGGTTCTACCAAAGTTAAGTGCATTTGCTGCAAACTTGTGGTGATTGTTCCTCCGGCTGTAGTTTGTGATGAATGTCATGATAAGCTTGCTAATGCAGATAGTATTTCCATTAGTAATATACCATTACCTGTTGCTTTTCCTTCAACATCTAATACTCAGGATGTTCCTGTTAATATAAAAGAATTTGTTTCTAAATCTATTAGGAAGGCTATGTCTGTTATTCCTCCTTCCAGTAAACGCAAAATGTCTTAAAACTTCTCATTTTTCAGATGAATTTTTAAATGACCGTCATCATTCTGATTTGTCTGTTTCTGATGAGGATATTTCTGGTTCAGAGGATTCTGTCTCAGATATTGACACTGATAAATCTTCATATTTATTTAAAATGGAATTTATTCACTCTTTACTTAAATAAGTTTTAATCGCATTAGAGATGGAGGATTCTAGTCCTCTTGATACTAAATCTACTAAGCGTTTAAATTCGGTTTTTAAACCTCCTATTGTTATTCCAGAAGTTTTTCCTGTTCCTGATGCTATTTCTGAAGTAATTTCTAGGGAATGGAATAATCTGGGTACTTCTTTTACTCCTTCTCAAAGGTTTAAGAAATTGTATCCTGTGCCATCTGACATATTAGAGTTTTGGGACAAATCCCTAAAGTTGATGGGGCTATCTCTACTCTTGCTAAACGTACTACTATTCCTACAGCAGATAGTACTTCCTTTAAGGATCCTTTAGATAGGAAGATTGAATCCTTTCTAAGGAAACCTTATTTATGTTCAGGTAATCTTCTTAGGCCTGCTATTTCTTTGGCTGATGTTGCTCCCGCTTCCACTTTTTGGTTGGAGGCTTTAGCACAACAAGTATCAGACCATAATGCTCATAGCATTGTTAAACTTCTTCAACATGCTAATAACTTTATTTGTGATGCCATCTTTGATATCATTAGAGTTGATGTCAGGTATATGTCTTTAGCTATTTTAGCTAGAAGAGCTTTATGGCTTAAGACTTGGAATGCAGATATGTCTTCTAAGTCAACTTTGCTTTCTCTTTCTTTCCAAGGTAATAAATTATTTGGTTCCCAGTTGGATTCAATTATTTCAACTGTTTCCGGGGGGAAAGGAACTTTTTTGCCTCAGGACAAAAAATCTAAAGGTAAATATAGGGCTGCTAATCGTTTTCGTTCCTTTCGTCAGAATAAGGAACAGAAGCCTGACCCTTCCCCTAAAGGAACGGTTTCTGTTTGGAAGCCTTCTCCAATCTGGAATAAATCCAAGCCTTTTAGAAAGTCAAAACCAGCTCCCAAGTCCACATGAAGGTGCGGCCCTCATTCCAGCACAGCTGGTAGAGGGCAGGTTACGATTTGTCAAAGACATTTGGATCAATTCGATTTACAGTCTTTGGATTCAGAGCATTGTTTCTCAAGGGTACAGAATAGGTTTCAAGGTAAGACCGCCTGCGAAGAGATTTTTTCTCTCTCGCATTCCAAAAAATCCAGTGAAGGCTCAGGCATTTCTGAAATGTATTTCAGATCTCGAGTTGGCTGGAGTAATTGTGCCAGTTCCAGTTCTGGAACAGGGTCTGGGGTTTTACTCAAATCTATTCATTGTACCAAAGAAGGAGAATTCCTTCAGACCAGTTCTGGATTTAAAGATATTGAATCGTTATGTAAGGATACCAACATTCAAAATGGTAACTATAAGGACTATTCTGCCTTTTGTTCAGCAAGGGCATTATATGTCCACAATAGATTTACAGGATGCATATCTTCATATTCCGATTCATCCAGATTACTTTCAGTTTCTGAGATTCTCTTTTCTAGACAAGCATTACCAGTTTGTGGCCCTTCCGTTTGGCCTAGCAACAGCTCCAAGGATCTTTTCAAAGGTTCTCGGTGCCCTTCTCTCTGTAATCAGAGAACAGGGTATTGCGGTATTTCCTTATTTGGATGATATCTTGGTACTTGCTCAGTCTTCACATTCTGCAGAATTTCATACGAATCAACTTGTGTCGTTTCTTCAAAGACATGGTTGGAGGATCAATTTACCAAAGAGTTCATTGATTCCTCAGACAAAGGTAACCTTTTTGGGTTTTCAAATAGATTCAGTGTCCATGACCTTGTCTCTAACAGAAAAGAGACGTCTGAAATTGGTTTCAGCCTGTCGAAACCTTCAGTCTCAATCATTCCCTTTGGTAGCTTTATGCATGGAAATTCTAGGTCTCATGACTGCTGCATCGGACGCGATCCCCTTTGCTTGTTTTCACATGCGACCTCTTCAGCTTTGTATGCTGAACCAATGGTGCAGGGATTTTACAAAGATATCACAATTAATATCCTTAAATCCCAATGTACGACACTCTCTGACGTGGTGGATAGATCACCATCGTTTAGTTCAAGGGGCTTCTTTTGTTCGTCCAACCTGGACTGTGATCTCAACAGATGCGAGTCTATCAGGTTGGGGAGCTGTATGGGGATCTCTGACAGCGCAGGGGGTTTGGGAATCTCAGGAGGACATTTTGGAACCCCCGTGCAATTTTCAGAGCTCTTCAGTTCTGGCCTCTTCTGAAGAGAGAATCGTTTATTTGTTTTCAGACAGACAATGTCACAACCGTGGCATATGTCAATCATCAGGGTGGGACTCACAGTCCTCAGGCTATGAAAGAAGTATCTCGGATACTTGTATGGGCGGAATCCAGCTCCTGTCTAATCTCTGCGGTTCACATCCCAGGTGTAGACAATTGGGAAGCGGATTATCTCAGTCGCCAGACGTTGCATTCGGGCGAATGGTCCCTTCACCCAGAGGTATTTCTTCAGATTGTTCAAATCTGGGGACTTCCAGAAATAGATCTGATGGCCTCTCATCTAAACAAGAAACTTCCCAGGTATCTGTCCAGATCCAGGGATCCTCAGATGGAGGCAATGGACGCGTTGTCGCTTCCTTGGAATTATCATCCTGCCTATATCTTTCCGCCTCTAGTTCTTCTTCCAAAAGTGATTTCCAAAATTCTAATGGAACGTTTGTTTGTACTGCTGGTGGCTCCAGCATGGCCTCACAGGTTTTGGTATGCGGATCTCATTCGGATGTCCAGTTGCCAACCTTGGACTCTTCCGTTAAGACCAGACCTTCTATCGCAAGGCCCTTTTTTCCATCAGGATCTCAAATCATTAAATTTGAAAGTATGGAAATTGAACGCTTGATTCTTAGTCATAGAGGTTTTTCTGACTCAGTAATTAATACTATGTTACAGGCTCGTAAATCTGTGTCTAGGAGGATTTATTATCAAGTCTGGAAGACTTACATTTCTTGGTGTTCTTCTCATAAATTCTCTTGGCATTCTTTTAGAATTCCTAGAATTTTACAGTTTCTTCAGGATGGTTTGGATAAAGGTTTGTCTGCAAGTTCCTTGAAAGGACAAATCTCTGCTCTTTCTGTTCTTTTTCACAGAAAGATTGCTAATCTTCCTGATATTCATTGTTTTGTACAGGCTTTGGTTCGTATCAAACCTGTCATTAAATCAATCTCTCCTCCTTGGAGTCTTAATTTGGTTCTGAGGGCTTTACAAGCCCCTCCGTTTGAACCTATGCATTCTCTGGACATTAAATTACTTTCTTGGAAAGTTCTGTTCCTTTTGGCCATCTCTTCTGCTAGAAGAGTTTCTGAGTTATCTGCTCTTTCTTGTGAATCTCCTTTTCTGATTTTTCATCAGGATAAGGCAGTGTTGCGGAATTCATTTAAATTTTTACCTAAGGTTGTGAATTCTAACAACATTAGTAGAGAAATTGTTGTTCCTTCATTGTGTCCTAATCCTACAAATTCAAAGGAGAGATCTTTACATTCTTTGGATGTAGTAAGAGCTTTGAAATATTATGTTGAAGCTACTAAAGATTTTAGAAAGACTTCTAGTCTATTTGTTATCTTTTCTGGGTCCAGAAAAGGTCAGAAGGCCTCCGCCATTTCTTTGGCGTCGTGGTTAAAGTCTTTAATTCATCATGCTTATGTGGAGTTGGGTAAATCCCCGCCTCAAAGAATTACGGCTCATTCTACTAGGTCAGTTTCTACTTCCTGGGCGTTTAGGAATGAAACTTCTGTTGATCAGATTTGCAAAGCAGCAAATTGGTCTTCTTTGCATACTTTTACTAAATTCTACCATTTTGATGTGTTTTCTTCTTCTGAAGCAGTTTTTGGTAGAAAAGTACTTCAGGCAGCTGTTTCAGTTTGATTCTTCTGCTTATAATTTCAGTTTTTTTCATTATTAAGATTAAAACTTTTGTTTTGGGTTGTGGATTATTATTTTTCAGCGGAATTGGCTGTCTTTATTTTATCCCTCCCTCTCTAGTGACTCTTGCGTGGAAGTTCCACATCTTGGGTATTTTTTATCCCATACGTCACTAGCTCATGGACTCTTGCTAATTACATGAAAGAAAACATAATTTATGTAAGAACTTACCTGATAAATTAATTTCTTTCATATTAGCAAGAGTCCATGAGACTCACCCTTTTTTGTGGTGGTTATGATTTTTTTGTATAAAGCACAATTATTCCAATTCCTTATTTTTGATGCTTTCGCTCCTTTCTTATCACCCCACTTCTTGGCTATTCGTTAAACTGAATTGTGGGTGTGGTGAGGGGTGTATTTATAGGCATTTTGAGGTTTGGGAAACTTTGCCCCTCCTGGTTGGAATGTATATCCCATACGTCACTAGCTCATGGACTCTTGCTAATATGAAAGAAATGAATTTATCAGGTAAGTTCTTACATAAATTATGTTTTTCTCGCTACTGTTCCTTCCATTTGGGATAAGATTAAATAGAGCAGTACTATTGTAGACATACCAGATATAGTGCCATCATTGATATTACAAGATGGGATCTATTTATGCAAAAATAAAGTTTTTGTTCCTCCCTCAGTTGTTATGGACATCCTTCAATATCATCATGATACTCCTCTCAGTGGCCATGGTGGGATAAAAAAGACAAAAGACCTGATTACCTGTAATTTTTGGTGGCCATCTCTTACTAAAGATGCAACAACATATGTAATTGCTTGTTCGGTATGTGCCAGATCTAAAGGTTCCCATAAAAAAACCTCAAGGGTTGCTAAAACCATTGCTCATACCTGAAAGACATGGTCAGACATTTCAATGGACTTTATAGTAGAATTACCTAAATCCCAAGGGTATGATACACTGCTTGTGATAGTAGAACGTATCTGCAATGTTTTATATCTCATCTACAGGATAATTGGAATCAATATATAACTCTAGCTGAGTTTGCCTATAACAATCAAATTCACAGTTCTACAGAAAGGTCTCCCTTTTTTTGCTAATTATGGTTACCATCCTGCAATGTTGCCTATATCACCTATTTCAACTTCAGTTCCTGAGGGAAATAAATAAATTGACCTAATTGCACATTTTTTAGTTATCAAAAGAACTTTGGTCAAAGCACAAAAAAGATATAAATATTTTGCTGATCAACATCGAAGTCCACCTCCTGATTATAAAATAGGAGACAAAGTATGGCTTTCTACTCCCCACCTGAAACTTCAATGTCCTAGATATAATTGGGCATTTTGAGATTAAAATAATATCCCCTACTGCAGTAAAAAGTCTACCAAATGATTACTCAATACACCCTGTATTTCACACATCCTGATTAAAGTCTATAGTTCCTGATGCCTTTGCATCAAGAACGCCTCCTAGACCTGATCCTGTGATTATAGATGGAGAGGAGGAGTATGAAGTACAGGAGATTCTTGATTCCTGAAGGAGGAGGAGGCGCTTTTAATATCTAATCCACTGACAAGGTTATTAACTAGAAGAGAGATCTTGGGTTTTTGAAGAGGATGTCCATGCCCCTTTATGTGTTTGAAGGTTTCACATGAGTCATTCAGAAAAGCCTGGTCCTGATTGCCCCCAGAGGGTGCACCTAAAGGGGAGGCACTGTAATGCACTTCCCTGTACTAATGCTCTCAAGGGTACTCCTGCAGGTCCTTCATTGGTGTCCAGACTCCATGTGCTGCAGTTTGGAATCCTCATATTGGTGCAACATTATTTCTCTTCCCTACAAACTGCAGCAACTGTGATGAGTACCTAGACTACTGCAGAGGTTGCAGAAGCACTCCACCTAGTGGCAGCAATGCAGTATTGGACAAACAGTATTGCACAGGAGATGTGAGAGATTTAAAGCCAACACCACACCTCTTACCAGCTGTCACTCATTTAGCAACCCTATAAAGAACTGTTGTTCAGTGAACTCAGTTATTAAAGAGCTATTCTTGAGCTAAGTCTTGTGTATGAATCTTTGTTACCTGAACTATCTGCCTTGTTCCCTGTTTATGAACTATTGCTGCCTGCTCTCTTGCTTGTTATAACGTTTATGAACCTTTGCTGCCTGCCCTGACTTCAGAACGTTTGACCTAGCTTTTGGATTTTCCTTCTATACCACACACTCCTGTGTTGTCTAGCGGTCGTGCTAGCTATACTACGCTACTGGGCTCCTATTCTTAAACAATCTTGACATAAGTCAAATTATATTCTATTTCTTTTCAGGCAGGCTTTGTAAGGGGGGCACTTGGGCGGGCAATCAGGTAGGTTTTTGTGACAGTAAAATTACATTACTGTGTTATTTAGGCAGTGGGGGGAGGTATCATTTCATTCTCGGATCCAGAAAGCAAAATTGAGCCGGCCCTGTCCAGAAACCCCGGAAGTGACCTCAACAAGCCCAGACATGGTGATGTTACTTACATCTTAGGAATCCCTTAACTAAAGCCTAACCCGACGCCACTTTGTAAGCTGCTTAAGACTGCAGGGGGGGGGGGGGGCACGATCGGCTCTGAAACGTGTTCCCCCAAGGATAACAACACGTGGTCATCATCTGCCATAATAGAATTGTGTGGATGACGACTACATCTCATCATCAACAGTTAAAGGGTCAATTATGCACAGGGAAATATCTTTGCTTCTCGTGGTATGCAGAAAACCGACCTTCCTACTAGCCATGTTGTTAGTTTAAGGTGTTATTTTCTTTAGCTGTTATTACCAGTCTTGTTAGTGATGTATCATCATTCTCATCCAAGGTGTTTTAGTACAAGTGCAATTCTGTAAGGTTGGTGCCGTGTTCATCTGTGATGTGTAAGTAATTCCTCCTGAAATCATGATGTCGTCCAACTGCTGATAATTTCTAAATATTATTTTATAGATTTAAGCTGCAGTAAATTGTGCATTAAACAAAGCAGGGATTGAGAAATCCTTGAGCCTAAGCCAAAATTAAACTATCATGATTCAGATACGGCATGTCATTTTAAACAAATTTCCAGTTTACTTCTATTATGAAATGTGATTGTTCTCTTGGTATCCTTTGTTTAAAAGCATATGTAGGTAGGTCCAGGAGCAACAATGCACTACTGGGAGCTAGCTAGGGGCCTTGCCTATGCCTCTTGTCATTGGTTCACCAGATGTGTCCAACTAGCCTACCTAGGTATGCTTGTTTTTAACAAAATATGTCAAGAGAAAAAAGCAAATTTTAAAATTGAAGTGAATTGGAAAGTTGTTTAAAATTGCAAGTTCTATCTGAATCATGAAAGATGAATTTCTTTACCGTCCCATTAAAGGTTCATTCCAATGCAAAACACTAGATTGTGTATTTTCTTTGGGGATATTGAGTTGGGTTGTAGCACAAAATTATTAGTGCAAATGATTAGGTAAACATGTTGTAAATAATTTAGAATTGTGTAGCATGCGGATTAATCACATATTAGTATAAAGACAGCTTGCAAAGTGCGTGTATGTAAACCATATTTCTTTGGGCTCAGATATTTAGTAAGGCGATTGTTTTCTATAGCAACGGTGTCAAAAAATGTTAACATCTAATTTGAACACTTAGGGCTAGATTTCAAGTGGCGCGTTTTTTAGCGCTGCTGCTCGAGCGTAAATTTCGATACAAGTAATATTTTTGCAGGTGTGGGGTTGCGCACATATTACAAGTGTAAAGTAAAAAGTTTGCGTGTGAGCAAAACCCGAGACACGCTAAACAAAAGACTTTGCTTCATCGCAACCGCATTAACGTATTCTCCCCATAGACGTCAATGGGGAGATCAGATGAAAAAAGAACACCTATCGCTCGCAAGCAACCCTACAGAAGTTATAAATATTTCACATTCACACATTCAGATCTTCTTCACTTACAGAACAATGTAATTTTATTGTAAATGCATATATATATATATATATATATATATATATATATAGATATTCCTATAAATATATAGGTATAGATGTCTATTTTCCAATAACAATATCAGATATATAAAGCAATATATATTAAATAATAAAAAGTATACAAAATTCTATGTGAAGAATGTAAAATACGTGCTCCGGGGTTCACAATTTAGCTCTAACGTGGTGTCGGGTTAGTGCACATGTTACTAATCTTAAGGCACATTATTGAACTATTACATGTAAAGTATTACAAAATAATAATAATAATTATTACAAATTATAGATACTGTAAAAATATATTTTCTATGGATTATTTAGAATATTTGACAGTATCTATAATAATTTGTAATAATTTTTTTTTTTTTTTTTTTTTTTTTTTATATTTAATTTTTTTTTTTATTGAGGATTTTGCAAATGACAAAAAATGCATAGTACATGCTTCCAAGACAAATTAGATATAAACAAAACAAACAGGCTTAGTGCGGTCACATGTATCATAAAAATACTTATACCTATCTATCCTCATTTTATATATATAATTTGAGTCCCAAATATAATTTAATTGGATCACTCTTGGATCTCAAATGTGATAAACAAAAGAAATTAGGGATTCTCTAAGATATTATAACTTAACAAATCTAACTGCATTCTTTGAAACATAAATACACCATGAATATAACTATTTTAGGGAAAAGTGATTAAGTCCGGGCAGACAATAAACATATAAAATTTCTACTCCTATTAAACATAAATGTGGTAAGTGAAACTGGAGTCACATAACTATAGGGGGAGTTTGCTATAGGGGAGAGAGCTCTCAGCTTGATCCAGCAAATTGGATAGTAGGGACATCCCATTGGCATTACGATCTCAATTAGCCCTTTAATTTTGAATGCTTTAAAGTTAGTGCCCTGCCTGGCAGTTTTGTTTTATTTGATTCACTGTGAGGCTCTGGGTTGGCCCCCTAAGATATATCACCCCCGCGGCTTCGGCTGCTAGCCACGTGGGGTCAGCACCCAGGCAGCGTCACAGGTAAAGCTGTATCCCCACCTCGGTACCTTCTGCATGCCATCACGAGAAAGATTGACCCCATAATTAGTCCACCATTATTGTCCCATATCGGCACACTGCTGTATAAGTCCACATTAATTAGGAAATATAAAGCTGAACTCTTATGTTAACTGTAAACTAACATTGAACAGAACTATACTTCAACCGTATCTTAATAAACAACATAATTAACCCAGTATGAGTGAGGGTCCAGATATTTGTGGAGGAGCCGGGCAATATTTTGGTTCAAGTAAGTCACTAAAGTTATTAGCCCTTGCCCTCCTTGTCAGCCGTCCACATAACAGGATGCATCAGATCTATGCCTGGGCTGTGAGGAAGGCCTGTGTTGCGAAACATAATAAGAGTCCCAGCAATAACCCAGACAGATCTCAACATGGAGTCATCCATCCCCTCCTGGTGGTATTCACGGAACGTTTTAGCCTGTCTCACCGTTATGCCAAATGGCGGACTTAAATGCTGAGGCTGCTTATCCTGTTCAAATGTTGTAGCGGTGAGCAATAAAGGCATTCCCGGTTTTGTGTGAAACTCAGCAGATTTTAAATGCAGCCTATGTGGTGCTGTGTCTAACATGACTGAGCTCTCTAAGGGAGCTTTGATATCGGTGAGTGTGGTGCTTTGCTGTGTCTGTGGAGTTGTCCCTTCCTGCGATGTAAAGTTCTGTGCCAAAGTGAAGATGTCAGACGCTCCCTCCTCTATGATACACCTCCTCTTGTCTGGCAGGGTGTCAGTGTGTCACGCTTCTGCGAATAGCAAGTCAGCACTTTCATTATGCGATGTCCCACCCGGTATCTGTAGGGGCCAAACTGTCGCATTACAAGCCATGAAGGTTTGCTTAGGCTTGTGTGTGGTCTGTGATGCAGAGAGGATTGCCGCAGCGTCCGGGCTGCAATGGAGCTCTGTCTTTGAATGTTCAACCAGCTCTCTACCCATCTCACACTCCATGGCCAAACGATTCAGCATGTAATCATACGGTGCTCTCTCAATTAGCCCATTCAGAAGGAATTCAAGCTTTGCAGGTAAAACCACAAAAGATGATAAGTTGTACTCGTCTGCCATACTGATGAGTTGTTATTTCTCCGTCCCCAAAGATCTTATAGCACTAACGTGGCATTGAGCAGTAAGTAAGTTTATAGTCCGGAAAGTGATCTAGTTTGAAGAGACCCGGTAAGTCTGATAATTCAGACGGCACCGGTAACCCGGCTCTTCCCAGGGGGGAGGTGGATGCCTAAGTGTAGTAGGCTGCCGCCTTAGGCCTTATGGTTCCGATCTGTGCTCCCGATGTCATATAAACAGCCAGATGATGATATGCAGAGCCACAGTCACCAGTACTGTGAAGAGGCTGTATTTTGTAGTCTTATTTTCGCTGTTATTTAATGATAATCGGCGGATTACCAAGGATTCTACCAGAGCTAGCAGAAGATGCGTCCAGTCCTGAACGCTGCACGGACACGCCCAATTTGTAATAATTTTTAATATATTTTTAATATTTATTTGTAATATTTTAATAACGAGCCTTAAGATGAGTAATTTACATGTGCGCTATCCTGACACCGCCTTAGACCTAAATCGCGAGCCCTGATGTGCATTACGCATATTTTACATTCCTATCTTCTTTACATAGAGAAAAATGGAGGTGAAGGTAACATCATTCCTGTATTTACCTTGGGAAACCTGCCTGGAGGTGGATGGCACGCAATCCAGGGTAGTAGCCTCAGGATGCTGGAGTCTATGGTCAAGTGAAACCACAGAGGTTCTACCATTCCAACACTAAGGGCCAAATTACAAGGTGAGTGCTAAATATCGCTTTAATGAAAGCGATATTTAACTTCACCGTGTAATACCTCGCGTTCGTATCACTGGGAAGCATTGTGCTCATGAGAGCGTGTTTCCATAGGCTCCTATGGGAGCCTCGTCCTGATGCCGTCAGAGAGGGGGTAAGTCACGCAGCGATGGCAGCAAATAAAAATATATATGTATATGCTGATATACATATATATTTATGTGTTAATATTGGCATATACACATATTAACACATAAATATATACCTGAATGTATATAAGCATATACATATATATTTACTGGGAATAAACAGTCCCCATAGACCTCAATGTAAAGGTACTTTTCAGTGCCGTTTTTTTTAATACCCCACAGCAGTCAACTTTAACTCCAAAATACTGCCCGGTGCAGTAATTGAATTAACAAATAAAGATGCTGCTAATTGCTACCGTGAGTTTGCGATAGCAATAACCAGCCACTTGAAATGGCTGATTAATTATTGTGCGCCCGTAAACAGGCACATTTTCCAGTTTGCGGGAGCAGGATAATTTAGAGCTCCACTTGTAATCTAGCCCTAAATTATTTATTTGAAAAACGGAGAAGAAATCAAAATTAAAGGGACATTATACGGCTAATTACAGAAACAGTAGCCTGACTGTTCAATGAATACGGCCGCTGTAGCCTAAACGCGTTAGATCGTATTTTTTATCCTAACCCTCTGGCTTTTGTAGTGGCCTTTTTACCTTATTTCTCATGTGGGAGGCCAGGGGTTTAGGGCTTAATACATTTATTTAGTTGCGGCGGGGTCCGGGAGCGGCGGGATAGGGGTTAATAAATTTATTTAGTTGCGGAGGGATAGGGGTTAATAACTTTATTAGAGTTGCGGTGGGCTCTGGGAGCAGCGGGATAGGGGTTAATACATTTATTTACTTGTGGCGGGGTCCGGGAGCAGCGGGATAGGGGTTAATACATTTATTTAGTTGCAGTGGGCTCCGGGAGAAGCGGGATAGGGGTTAATAACTTTATTAGAGTTGCGGCGGGGTCCGGGAGTGGCGGGATGGTGGTTAATAACTCTATTTAGTTGCAGCGGGGTCCATGAGCGGCGGGATAGGGGTTTAACATTTTAGTATAGTGGTGGTGTTTAGTGACAGGATATAAATAAAGTTGGGAAAAAGCTGAATAGCAGCGAGATCGATGACTGTTAGTTAACAACATTCCGCTGCTCATAGCCCCGTACTTGGTGCGTGGCTTTTTGATAGCTTTTTTTTTATAAATATGGAGAGCGTATTCAGGTCCGCGGCCGCGATGTTAGGCGAGCGTATTGGTGCCGTCGAATGCAGCATAGTTGACAGCTTGATAATTCGGCCTCCTGGTGTTAAAGGGACAGTAAAGATCTTTTTAGCGAATTTAAAAGAGGGCATTTTGTTATGTTTGTACACTATTTTGTATTTTTATTAATGGATGTTCCTATGCTGAAAATATAAAGTATTTTAGTCTTATACATAAGGGGTCTGCCTCTGTTCATTTAATAGAGCTGTGAAAGGGATACATGTGTATGCTCTCCTACCAATCACTATCTGTTAGTATCAAAATAAACAGCTTTAATATCTTCTTATCAACTGCCAGGTGGACGAGGATCGCTGTCATGAACTTCGTCCGCCCGGCCTCGCAGGGAGTGGGCAGCATCAACTACCTGCATTTAACATTGCACAAGCCACTGCTTTTGAAATGCTGACCCTTGCTCCTAAATCTGCCACCCTTTAAGTAGCAGAAGTCAGGCTTAAGTGAGCTCTCTCAGCTTGATAAACGGAGCCCTATAACGGAGTTGGTACATTTTTACTGACTCCGACTTCACTTAAAATTGCTTCCGAATCAGTATATATACTGTGTATGTTTGTGTGTATATATATATATATATATATATATACACACACACACACACACACACACACACACACAAACACAAACTGTGCTTCTCTGTCTAGAGATTTCCAAAATTATGCAAGTTGAACATGGTTTCTTTGGTGTGTTATTCCTTCTTCTGTCCTGTATGCAAGTATGCCTCACTTCTAATGAGAACGGACAGCTGAAACCAGGTCACGCTAATGTTACCCTACAGACTGCAATAAGTAGCCATGCTTTGCAAGTCAAACGTCTAATAGGACCCTTTGTGAGAAAATGTAAAGTGAAATGAGTCATATCACGCTCACATTAATCATCCATTTGAATTTGGATTATAAAAATCTGCCAACCCAGTGTGGCCTACAGTAAAATAATGCGCTTTTATGCCCTTCTTTGTGAACACAGAGGGTTAATAACTGTAAAAGTTGTATAATATATTCACAAGATTTAATACTGAATATTTCAGTTGCTAGCAAAAGCAGCCCATTAGCACATTTTTACAGGCATGGATAAATTTAGCTTTGGCTGGAAATAATGTAAATAGACTTTGTCTTGGGTATACACATTCATGAGTCGTACATGGCGGTAAGTAGCGAGAATCTATGGGGAGAACATTTTTGGTTCAAAAAATGTATATCTGAATCACCTTCGGGCTGTAGATGACATTAGATGCTTGAACGACCAGTTCTGTTGTGAACGATCATGAATATCTCTATGTTTGCCATTAGTGATACATCACAAAAAAATGAATATATTTAGTTTAATAACGAGACACACTGTATTAAACTAACAAATCTAAATGTGCTGCATTCTGAACAGTATTTTTTTGTGTTTTTTTTAAAAAACAAAACAGTATATAGAATTCTGGGTGCCTAAATGTGCTGAATTTTTGACGATTAAAGGGATAGTAAACACCAAAAATGTTACTGTTTAAAAAGATAGATAATCCCTTTATTTGTAATTTCTCAGTTTTGCATAACCAACACTATTATAGTAATATAACGTTTACCTCTGTAATTTCCTTGTATCTAAGCTTCTGCTGACTGCCTCCTTATCTCAGATCTTTTGACAGACATGCATTTTAGCCAATCAGTGCTGACTCTTAAATAACTTCACGTGCGTGAGCAAAATGTTATTTATATGAAACACATGAACCTATGCCCTCTAGCTGTGAAAAACTGTCAAATGCATTCCGATAAGAGCTTACCTAGGTTTAGCTTTCATCTAAGGATACCAAAGAACAACGAAAATTTGATGATAAAAGTAAATTAGAAAGTTGTTTAAAATGACATGCCCTATCTGAATCATGACAGTTTAATTTGGACTTTACTATCCCTCCACTCCAAAAATAATGGCAGCAAAGCATGGATTTTATTTAAAGGGACATAATACTCATATGCTAAATCACTTGAAACTGATGCAGT